>NW_009736843.1:0-8228 GCF_000703405.1 Apaloderma vittatum | reverse complement strand
CTCTTTCCCACCCAATATGATCTCTGGTGGAGTCGTTACAACCTCGGGTGCCAGAAGACACATGTGCGAGTGCCTGTGCACAGAAACACCCCTGTGCACACATGGGTGATGTCATTCTCCAGTACATAACATGAGTTCAACCTGGACCAATGGAACATGAGGTACCACATTAAATTCTAAGCATTTTGAACTGCTTTCTATGTGACAAACAGCCTTTCTTGCATGCCAGTGACAACTAGTGAGACCCAATGGCCAAAAGCAGAGAAAGACAAACTGCAGAAAGGGGTGGTTTTGGCAATATATTCCTAAGTGTACAGGACATTTGGGAACATTATCTTTAGCGGTTCTACACAATTATCTTAACCTGGATTGAAAGCTACCAGACAACCAAATCTTGCACTAGATGAATAAATACATATTGCATACACATACTATTTAATCTGAGATATATTCATTGTGCGAACAGGATATGTAGCTTAATCTATATTCCATTTATTTATAGGTAAGGTGAATCAGTTTTGTAGGTAATGAAAAGGATTATTGACAGAAGCAGGGATTTATGTTGTATCTTGAAAATTAAGTCAGCATGCAAATTTTGTAAAATGACATTCAGGTCATTCTGCTATAATAAAGAGAGCATATTCCTATACAAGCTAAGAAAAGAAGAAGTAAAATACTCTTCACCAAACAGAAAGAGATCCAAAATGCTTTGAAATTAGTGTAGCATGTTATGTTAAGTTTGCACACATTGAACTCATGCTCTGTGCAGGTGAACAGCATGTTACATGCACACATGTGTGTGTCTCTGTGTGTACATGCATTTGTGTCTGTATATACCAGGAATTTTCTATTACACAAAGCAGATGTACCAGTTAATTTTTGCATGTTTACAAGAATTTTGCAAAATAAAATTCTACCATAGCAGCAGGAGCTCTTTTAAATACACATTTTAAAAGGCATGTGCGGTTAATTTTAGACAGAAACATTAAACCTCCTTATGGAAAGAGAATTAGTAATTAGTAGGAAACAGCAAAGACTGAGATTCTTTTTATCTTTATATTCAAAGTCCATTAACAGCTTAAGCTTATTTTCTAAATTCAGAGTAATGAAAATAGTTCAATAGGCAATGAAGTCTGAATGCATTAAAGTAGAATCACATCTGTTTACTACAAATCTTAATGAATAGACCTAACCCAACAAGAGAGAAAGAAAAAAAGGAAGAAAAACTTGCTGCATTCTGTCTTTTCTAATTAATGTAAATGCAGAGGATAATGTTCTTGTTCTCGGGTTTTTATGCAGGAACTTGGGTGAGCAATCATTACGAAAGACTCAGCACCTCACTGACTGCAAATGTGAATAGTATTGTGCCACAAGCTGTGCTGAACAAAATTGGCTCTAAGCAAGTCCTCAATTTTTATTTCACTGATTTCTGTAATATATGTTCTGAATTTAAAAATAAGTCCCAACTTACACTTTTTTCCAGTCCTGAAGAATGTTAACAAGAAGATAGGAATAGTTTGGGAAGCAAGCATTGACCACATAACTCATCAGATATTCTGGAAATTCTACAGGTCATGTTAAGCCTTTGGCTACAATCATGTGAAAACTTCCTATTGCTTCCCTGTTTGTAGCTCACAATGTGAGTAAACATCATGTTAGTAAGCGTACAAAAAAATCAATCCATGGGTTACTTTTTCTGCATTATGATTTCAATACAGTTGTAGGAATGAAAACATTGCAAATAACACTCGAGTTGACTTGGAACGAACTTTCTGATGCTGTTGTAATTATCTGAAGTCATATCTAAAGAGAGTTCTGTCAAGGTCACTTTTACCTTTAGCGTAATTTGTTCATTTGAGGGTTTCTTTCACTTTACACATAGGGAGGGGGAGAAGACTGATCCAGGAGAAATAAGAACCTTTGTCTTTTAAATAATCTTTTTTCTGAGTTTCCTTAGAAAGTACAGCATCTCATATAGCTTCTTAGCCTATACTGCACGAACAGATATTATCAAACCTTTTAAGATGAATGCATATGCTTGTCTTAATTTCTTCTTCTGCTGGCTCAACATATGTGAAAAAAGACAAAGACTGTGTCTCCATCTCCACCCCTATCTCTTGGTGTGGGTAGAGCAAGGGTCAGAACTCCTCCAATGAGTAGTCCTTCTGCCAAGTAAGCCTAAGATATGTTTCATACAGCAGTGTGATTTGTAAAGGACTGCACCAAAAAAAGTAAATAAACTAACTTACCAGGGATGAGCTGTGTGTAAAACTCATCCATCTGAAGACTGGTACTACACGTGACAAATATCAGAGGAATTCCAATGTTTCCTCATGATGGCCAAGGAGCTGTTCTGTAAATTGGAGTGTCTATGGCATCTCCTGTTACTGAAACTCTTTGCACCTCTTCCCGGCATTCCGTCACACAGCGTTATGAGATACAGGTGTACTTCTGTGAATATGCAGTTTATTCCGTCTCTGCAGTGGGAGAATCCATCACAAGTCGGTTGAGGTTCCACTTCAAAGCTAGCATGAAGCATATTTAAAAAGAGACAAAAGAACAGTTGTTTCCAACATCCTTTTCCTGTGAGTACGGATCAATCATTGATTACCACAAGCACACCCTCCAAACTCCTGTCCATTTAAAATGGTAGGTTAGGTATTTCAGTATTTGAAAATACCTCTCTCGCTCCTCTATTCTTTTATGCAATAACAGGACAACATGTAATCAGGATCAATTCCCCCTGTGAATCTCTAAAATTCTATTAATAGGTCAATCTCTTTATGTAAAGGTAATGTTTCAAAACATGACTTAGCTATATGTAACAGAGGTATAGTCCAAATTGCAATTTCTTTCTAAGGACATTGCTTAATCTGTTAAAAATATCTAGTACCCAAATACAAAAAAGACCATACAGAAATGTAAGGTCAAGTTCAGGTGAAACTTACGCAACTCGCTCCAAACATGTGAAATTCAAAACATGACACACAATAGGTTTCCTAATCAGCCAATACGAAACAAAGCCAGGGAAAGCCTGTGCCTGTACCCATCCAAATAGCTTTACCTTAATTCTCTTAGGTTTGTCTGGAAAATTCGTGCCTGGTCTTTAGAAAGATATATGCTAATTTGTAGTACAAGGAGAGAAAAAAACCAGAGCATTTGTCTCTTTCTTGGGTGTTTCAACCATACAGGATCAATGTTGAGTTTATTTTCCATAGTGCTCATTTGCAAATTTTAGGCATATTAATCCCTACATTCAGACTTGCATTGTGCCCTCTCAGATCTTCTGTACTTACTATATAAATATCTACATCTTGGATTGTAGTAGTTAACTCGACGCTTGTACTGCCATTAGTAGGCTGGAAGCCTCTGGTGTTATTAAATCCTTTCTGGAAGGCATTTAATATTTAGGAATGAGTAGGATTCTGCCATTCAAATTCACAAAATTAAGGGAAAAGGAGCAAGAACACCATGGAGCATCAAAATTTTTGTTCTAGAGAAACTTTCTTTTGTGATCTATCTTGTTTGTGTTTTTACAAAGCATTATTCCTCCATAGCCATTAAAGGGAAATCACAAAAAGTAAGTAGAACTCTAACAAAAACAAATGCAATAGGAAATGTCAGTTTAAGAGAGAAATTTTTAACATTACAGAAATTAATGTGCATTTTCTCACCATACATTTAATTTCTCTTAATTTCATTTAAGAAATATTTACTTATACTTCACAGAAAATATATGAACACCCAAAACTGTATTTTTTGCAAAGTTACTTAGAGACACATAGGAAATAATCCTTTCCATAACAGACACATGAACTTTTTAAAGGACAATGATTTAAGGAATGTACAAATGTAGTTATTTTATAAAGTATTTTACATTTCATATTTATTTTATAAAATCAACAGTACCAGAAGCTCCTGGAGGAAACACTTCCTCAGGACTAGCACCTCCTGAATTTATGCTCATCAAAAGCTCCATCAGCGTTCATAATTCAAGTCCAGTTACTGAAATAAGACGACTTACAGACTAAGATATTTCTCAAAATGAATAACCAGGCCTGTTTCTTTGCAAACTCAAACTGCAGTGGTTGTCGCAGATGAAATGAAACATTACAAAATGACACAGAGAAGTCTTTCCTACAAAATATGGATATTTTACTTATAATCTAACAATAGATAAGAATGGCATCTTGAGGAGTTATGAAGCTAGTATTAGCTGTGAAAGAAGAACACGGTTCAGAGTTTACCAGCAAACACACAGAAATGATGCCGAATGGACCCAAGAGTGAGAAGGAAGATGCAACATCAACATCCTTCCTATTCCAGCAAGGATTCGAGATGCTGAAGACCTGTCAGGGCGCCGGTTAGCTCAGTGGTTTGAGCGCGGTGCTGACAACAATAACCAACACCGAGGTCACGGGTTCGATTCCCGCTCAGTCCCCATGTGTTGCCTGGTCTAGTTGAGAGGTGGCGTCCCTGCCCAAAACAGGGAAGTTGAACTAGATGATCTCTAAGGTCCCTTCCAACCTATGCCATTCTATAATTCTAACTCCCTGCTTCCTTCACCAGCATAAGCCATCAGCTCTGGACAGAGTGAGGCAGAGGATTGGCGAGCATTGCATGAGAGAAAGAAGTAGATACTAAGAGGTTTGTGTGCAGAGTTTGATTTGAATATAATTTGAACGGTTGAGGGTTTGTATCATTGTAACTGGATGTACTTGTTTTGGCTGGGACGGAGCTGATGTTCTCCCCAGTAGCTCATAAGGGGCTGTGGTTTGGGTTTGTTCTGGGAACACTGTTGGTCACGCTGGGATGGTTTTGTTACTGTTGAACAAAGTTTAAACAGAGTGAAGGACTTCTCTGCTCTTCACCCTGCCAGCAAGGAGGCTGGGGGTGCACAAGAAGCTGGGAGGGGACACAGCCGGGACAGCTGACCCCAACTGACCAAAGGGATATTCCAGACCATATCACATATGCCCAAAAGTATATACTTACACATTAGATGCATAGTACCAAGAAAATTCATTAGGACCACACAAATTAACAGTAAACTGTCTTTTTTTTTTCTTCTTCTCTCATTTACAAAGCTATTCTTACTTTAGGTAGAACCTCATTTGGAATTAAACAATTCATAATCTTCCAGGCAAACCATGCGTACTTTAGTGCATGTCTGGTTCCTCCCTGTCACCAGGGGAAAGTATTGCTGATACTCAAAACCACATGAGATCCCAAACTTCCAGCAACCTTACGCAGGGGTGGTGAGAGGCCTTTCCAGCTTTCAAGGCACCAGCATCACCCCTGGCCTCTCAGCACAAACACGGCTTAGAGAGCAGCCGATTGGTTTTCTTCTAAAGACTCCTGGGGAAGAAAGTCCACTGCTGTCCCCATCATGTCTGGGAGAGCTGACAAGACTTTGAAAAAAAGGTGCAAATGCTATGTCTAGAAAAGAAGCCAATATTCTTCCACTCCAGTAACTCTACTGGTACCAGATAAAAGGCTCCATCTGATCTTGGATGTGGCATAAACACAGTCTGTAGAAGTGAACTTGGATTATGGGATCAGTGTGTGTAGCCCTGAAGTTTGAAGGATTTTGATTTCTATTTTTGGGATACAAATAAGTGGGTTTGATTAAAAAAAGTCATCAAACAAAACAAACCATATGTGGCCAGTCAGCAAGTTCTGCTTAGTGACAGGAACATGTGAGTAATGTCTTTTTTGTTTGTGACATTGTTTTAAATATAAATATAATTGGTTCAGTAGCCAGATGGAAACCTGGTCATTTGATCTCCAAATCTATGGATGAGTTTTCCCACATATTCCCTTGCCTATTTTTAATCGACATAACAGAGGCATATAAATACTTTTTCTAATTTTTTGTATCTATTTGCTTTATTGATTAAAGTCTAACGGTGAAAGGCACAGCGCTGCAGTGAGCCAGCCATTTCTGAATCACCACTGCCTTTAGACTCTCCTTTTAAAATGAAAGGAGTGCCCTCTAGCAGGTCTTTTTGTCCTAGTTCAAAGAGCATTTGTAGCAGCCTATCTCTCTTCTCTTTGGCCCCTGGCTAGAACTAATCCTTTTCATAAAGATGACCTGGAAGGCTGACAGCTAATCAATTATTTACTTTGTCCTTAACTTGTTATGCTCTGAGGAATTTAGCATGGCAATCAGTGAAAAATGATGCATCAACAGATTTCATTTGCCTATTTGTCTTAAACTCAACAGACTCAAAAAATACATTTCATGCAGTGGCTCTTTGAAAGCTCCACATGTTATGGGGCTTTTAGGGGAAAAGAATGCATTTGAAGTGCAAGAACAGGAAAGTTTATAACTTGTAATGCATACGCAAGCATGCAGTCTGATAGGTATCGTCAGACTAACTCAGAAGCAGCTCCACTGAAGTCAAATGAGTAGTGAATCATAAGGATGTTAATGAAATACAATCACTACTAGATACTGGATATAGAATTGTGGCTAGACATTTGGGATTTTTTAATTTTTCTTTAACTCATATGTTTCCTCTACAGTCATGAAAATGGTTTAAAGAAATTAACACAGTCCTGTAATCTATAAGCAGCAAATCTGTATCATAGATAGATCTTCTTATCATAGATAGACCCCATGTATCATAGACTGACCCCATTCTTTCAGGGTTTCTTTTAGTCATGCAATTCAGAAACAAGAAATGCTCTAAAGAGTATTAATGAAAATATAGAGAACTTTTCTTAAAACGCTTAATGTTCGTACCTGCTGTAAGTTAACAAACAACTTCAGTTTTCAGTCCTTTCAGGAACTGTACATGTGATTAACTGAAGTAGAAATCACATGGAGTATATATGTGTTTAAAACCAGGCATGTCATGCACTGAGTTTGGCAACAGTCACCTATTGTGTGTATCTGTCAGAATGCATTAGAATGTTTTAGAGTGTATTCCTACGAAAGTTAATGAGCTATGTATTTCTTTTTTTTACAAAGGGTCCAGCAATAATTATAAAATTTAATAAAATATGGTTATCTCAGTGCGAACTCTCGTATTTTTAGATACAACTTTCTAAAGCTTTTCTGTTTCTTCTTGCTTAAAACCACTTTGTTATTATTTTTAGGTGTGCTTATGCTCACTTCTACATTTGAGGTCAACTAACTTTAAAAACACTGGAGGGGGCTTGGATGAGGTGACCTTTAAAGGTGCCTTCCAATCCAAACCATTTTGTGATTTTCTATCTATTTGTAAAGCTATCTACATACAGATGGATTTTGCACGATTCTCTGCGGTGTAGTGTAATTGTTCAAATGATGCAGGGGGCAATGTGGCTTTGAATTCACCTATTATTGAGTTTCTACAGAGCTAAAGAGACTCAGAAGCCATTTCAAGTTTCAACAGCAGCTTTTCTTCACTGCTCTTGGAAGCTGCAGAGTTATCTAGATTCTTTACAGATGATTATACGGGTACCCTTGTTCTTTACCATCACTCTTCATCAGAACGCATCCTAACCATACTCAGTTCCCGTCACTATCATTCGCTGAAAACACCTGAAGATCATATAATGATAAGGATGGTTCACTAGCTAGAACAAAATATATTAACCCTCCTTTACATTGCCTTTGGCATTGCTATAAATGGGTCGAGATGGGAGGCAAGGATCTGAAATACTAAGCGTCTCCTGCTGAGAGTTACTTTCAGCATTTCTGAAATCTCAACTCATACTCATTGTTCAGCCCTTTTAGGAGAAGGACGTGATTATCGCTGATTCAAGAACTTAATTTCACTGGAAGACTTTGGTGTTTTGGAAGAATAAAATATCAATATAGTATATTCTAAAGGTTTCAGATCTGAGAAACAGACTTCAATAGTATTTATGGTTTTATGCCTTCCAAATTATGAAAAGACTTTCTTCTGCAATGCAGTGAGTTACAACCACTCATCAATTAAATTTCATTGCCTCACTGGTTATTTGTAGGGTTTTTTGTTTTCATATATTACTGCAAAATTTAAACTCAACCAAATAAATAAATACTGCCACAACCTTTGAGAGGGATGGAAGTGAAAGGAAAAATTCCATTAAAACTTCAAATAAATGTGATTTTTCTTCTCTACACAATAGTATCACTGGCATTTCTGTGTGGAATTTTCAGTGAACTGATTATTACTATTTTTAGGAAAAAACAGGGCAGCTTGACACTGATATTCACATCACTGTTGTCTTGAACCGTTTTACCCTGATAGGGG
>NW_009736842.1:1915-2596 GCF_000703405.1 Apaloderma vittatum | reverse complement strand
TCTTTATCCACTGAGTTGTCCATCCATCAAAACCGTATTTTATCAGCCTGGAGACCAGGATGTCAGGCAGGACAGTGTCAAAGACTTTGCACAGGTTCAAGTAAATGTCAACAGTTGTCCCTTGTCTATTGATGCTGTGGCCTTCTCATAGAAGGCCATCAGGTTTGTCAGGCACGATTTGCCCTTGGTGAAGCCATGCTGACTGTACCCAATCACCTCTTCATTATTCTTCTGCCTCAGCAGTGCCTCCGGGAGGATCTGCTCCATGATCTTGCCAGGCACAGAGGGGAGACTGACTGGCCTGTAGTTCCCTGGTTCTTCCTTCTTTCCCTTTTTGAAGATGGGGGTTATGTTTCCCCCTTTCCAGTCAGTTGGGACTTCACTGGAGTGCCATGACTTTTGGAATATAATAGAGAGGGGTTTCGCAACCTTATCCGCCTGTTCCCTCAATACCTGTGGGTGTATCCCATCAGGTCCCATGGACTTACACACCTTCAGGTTCATCAGGTGGTCCCAAACCTGATCATCACTTACAATGGGCAGCTCTTCCTTCCAGCCCCTGCCATTATCTTGTGTGACTCCGGGAGTGTGGTTGGAGTCCTTGCCAGTGAAGACTGAGGCAAAGAAGTCATTGAGTACCTCGGCCTTCTCCATGTCACTTGTAGCCAGTTACCCCGTTTC
>NW_009736842.1:0-1840 GCF_000703405.1 Apaloderma vittatum | reverse complement strand
TTGATCTCCATAGCTAGACTTTATTCTAACTGAGCTTTAGCTTTTCTAACCAGGTCTCTTGCTGTTTGAGAAGCTTCCTTATATGCCCCCAACTCTAGCTGTCCTATCTTCCACTCCTTGGGAAGTTTCTTTCTGTGTGACAGTGTGTCCAGGAGCATCTTGATCATGCAGGCAGGCCTCCTGGAGGCACTGCTGAGGCATTCTTTTCTGCCTTCCTCTTTGTCGGTATACTTTGCCCCTGGACGCAGAGAAGGTGATCCTTGAATACTGACCAGCTGTCCTGGGCTCCACTTCCTTCTAGGGCTTTGTCTCACAGCACTTTGGCCAGCAGATCCCTGAAGAGATCAAAGTCTGCATGCCTAAAGTCCAGTGTTGTAAGCTTGGAATCCCCCCTCCTAGTTGCCCTGAGGATCTTGAATTCTATCGCTTCATGGTCACTGCAGCCAAGGCTATCCATGAGCCTCATGGTGGTCACTAGCCCTCTCCTGTTGGTGAGAACAAGGTCCAGCCTAGCATCTTTTCTTGTTGGTTCCTCCACCATTTGGAGGAGAAAGTTGTCATCAATGCATTCCAGGAACATCCTGAATTGCTGATGCCTTGCTATGTTGTCCCTGCAGCAGATGTCAGAGTGGCTGAAATCCCCCACAAGAACCAGGGCCTGTGAATGTGAAGCCACTTCTATCTGCCTTTGGAGGGCCTCACAATGATCCTAAAAGTCTTTTTCAACATAAACAATTCTATGATTCTATAGCCCTTTGACAAGTTCTGTTCTATAGCAGAATTGCTGCTAAACCAGCAGTGTCATCTAGGAGCATGTCCTGGCTGTTTAGGGCAGCTTCCAGAGGTTCATCATCTGTCTGCAAGTCCACAGCTGGCCAAACTGTCTCTTCTGCCACTCTGTGGTTTCCCAGAGCAATCCATCTACCTGAGATGCAAGCCGGGTGATGGAGAAGCTGATAACATCTCATCAGCCAATGCTCAGTGTAAACCACTGATATCCTACCGTCTGGCTTTCAGAGGAGGGATTTATATAATCAGGTACGAAAGCCATCCCTTTGCTGTGCTTCCTAAAGGACTCTCATCTTGGGTACTAGTTTCCACTGGCTGGGAGATGAGTTTTCAAGGTGGTTTTTCTACACCCATGCTGCTGAAGTATCACAATGCTGGCTCTCAGGGAATAACTAGAAGTAGAACTGGTGACACTTGTAGTATTAAAATGTACTTCATTTTGTAAGACTGGGTTTAGCATCTATTCACGTTGCCAGACTTCAATCGCTTAAGCTAAAAGTTCCCATGCTGGCTGTCTATCGTGTGGGTTTGTTGTTTTTAGAAAGTTTTGGCTGAGACACTTCAGCCCTGTCTGGCGCTGTGTTTCCGACAATTTCGTTTTGCTCGTGTTTAAAAAAGAGAATCGAAGAGGAAAAGGGCTCCTTTTGCCGGGAAGCTTTGGCTTGTTTCAGAGGCCGGTTCTCGAGATCTGGTACAGCAGCTGCCGTGCCTTCTGGTGGCACAGCCCATGAGAGCGCATTAGAGCTGAAGGAGGCTCCTCAGGTCCCATCATGGCCTTCTGGTGAGCCTCCCTGCACCCAGCATGACCCCCTCTCACCCCAAATCCACAGATGGCCTGAGGGTGCCTGTCACCTCCCCAGCCTCCCACCATGGGACCCCAGCCCTGGGGCTCTCCTCACTTGGCTGGAGGAGCCCAGGTCCTGGGGGGCCCCCGGAGGCTGGAGGGACACGGGGGGCCACCAAGGTGGCCAGTGGAGCCCTGCCTCGCCCAGGGCCACCAAACTACCCCCCAGTTCTGCTTCCCAGGGACACCAAACTGCCCCCTGGTTCT
>NW_009736841.1:2030-3134 GCF_000703405.1 Apaloderma vittatum | reverse complement strand
TCAACCTCCCAGGTATCTGTTGGGAATACAAAACAGCAGAGAGGGAACAATCCAGGTGGTTCTTGGAATGTGTGGAGGGTAACCACCTCACACAGCAGGTTAAGTGAGCCGACCAGAGAAGGTGCCCTGCTGGACCTCCTGTTTGTGAACAGAGAAGGCCTTGTGGAAGAAGTGGAAGCTGGAGGTCATCTAGGCAGCAGCGACCATGAAATTATTAAATTCTCTATTATTGGAATCACTAGGAAGAGTGAGAGCAAAACTGCCACTTGGGACTTCTGAAGTGCAGACTTTGATTTGTTTGGGAGGCTTCTTAATAAAATCCCTTGGGAATCAGTTTCAAAGGGTATAGGAGTCCAGGAAGCCTGGACATTACTTAGGGAGGAAATCTTGAGGGCACAGGAGTAGGCCATCCCTATGTGCCTTAAGACAAGCCAATGGCATAGAAGACTATGTTGGCTGAATAGGGACATATTGCTAAGGATCAGGGAAAAAAAAGACAGTTTATGGCCTCTGGAAAGGAGGGCAGGCCACTCATAGTGAGTATAAGGATAACATTAGGTTATGTAGGGAGCTTAATAAAAGGTCCAAGGCCCAGTTAGAAATTAATCTGGCTTTGAAAGTAAAAGATTGTAAGAAAAGCTTTTGTAAATACATTAATAACAAAAGAAAGAACAGAGAGAGCCTCCATACCCTGCTAGATCCAGAAGGCATGAGGAAAGATGAGGAAAAGGCTGAGGTTCTTAATGCCTTCTTTGCCTCAGTCTTCAGCAAAAGTAACATCTGTACTGAGGGAAGCCAGCCCCCCAGGCCAAGAGAGACCAGAACCAAAGTGTCCCCCCCACAATTCACAAGGAGATGGTCAGGGACCTACTCCTCCACATCAACGTCCATAAATCTACGGGGCCACATGGGATTCATCCTAGAATCCTGAGAGAACTGGCGGGGGTGCTCACCAGGCTGCTCTCCGTCATTTATCAGCAGTCCTGGCTGACTGGAGAGGTCCTAGCTGATTGAAAGACAGCAAATATAACACCTATCTATAAGAGGGGACAGAAGGATGATCTGGGAAGTTACAGACCTGTGGGTTTGACTTCAGTGCAAGGG
>NW_009736841.1:1384-2017 GCF_000703405.1 Apaloderma vittatum | reverse complement strand
AGTTCCATTATGCAGCACATGCAGGACAACCAGGTGATCAGACCCAGTCAGCATGGGTTTGTGAAGGGCAGGTCCTGTTTAACAAACCTCATCTCCTTCTGTGACAGGGTGACCCAGTTGCCGGATGAAGGTAACACTGGGGATGTCATTTATCTTGACTTAAGAAAGGCATTTGACACTGTTGCCCACAGCATTCTCCTAGAGAAACTGACTGCTCTTGGCCTGGATGGGCGTACGCTTTGCTGGGTGAAAAACTGGTTGGATGGCCGAGTCCAGTGAGTTGTGGTCAATGGAGTTAAATTCAGTTTGCGACCGGTCACGAGTCGTGTCCTCCAGGGCTCAGTACTGGGGCCATTCCTGTTTAACAAGTTCCTCAACGATTTAGACCAGGGATTGGAGCGCACCCTCAGTAAGTTCACAGACAACACAAAGCTGGGTGGAAATGTCGATCTGCTTTAGGGTAGGGAGGCTCTGCAGAGGGATCTAGACAGGCTGGATCACTGGGCCAAGGCCAGTTCCATGAAATTCAATAAGGCCAAATGCCGGGTCCTGCCCTTGGGCCACAACAACCCCCAGCAGCGCTACAGGCTTGGGGGGGAGTGGGTGGGGGGGGGGCCGGCACGGGGGGGGCCG
>NW_009736841.1:0-886 GCF_000703405.1 Apaloderma vittatum | reverse complement strand
CCAGGGAGGTGGTTGAGTCACCGTCCCTGGAAGTGTTTAAGAGATGGGTAGATGTTGCATTGGTGGACATAGTTTAGTAGGTTGGTAGGGCTGGGAAAGGCTGGACTCGATGATCTTCAAGGTCTCTTCTAGCTGAAACTATTCTATGATTCTATGATTTTCTGTTTTTTTTTCTTTTGAGAAATGCCAGTTTCACTAAATCTCCTTAGGAAAAAACATGTTCCTAAAATGTTTCCACAGGACATTTAATGAGATTGGAGATGTATACTACTGCAAGTTCCTGTCTGTGAAACCTGGACCAGCTCTAGTAGAGTGCCCATCCTGACCGCTCTTTGGAACATCTTACCTCTTCTGAAATGAACACTCTCAAAAGAAGGATTGCTGCACACTGGGTCCTGCTAAGTGATTTTCCCATGAAGGATGACTTAGTCCAGATCAATAGACTGGCAGACCACAGTCTCTGAAACATCTTTTGGAAACTGAGAATCATCAGTCAGACTTTTTTGCTGCCTATCTTGCATCATAAAGCTGACCAGAGAAAAAAATGCAGAATAGAGGTAAATGCACATTTGCATGTCTGGTGATGTAAAAAGAAAACGTTCATAGAATCATAGAATGGCCTAGGCTGGAAGGGACCTTAGAGATCATCTAGTCCAACCTCCCTGTCATGGGCAGGGACGCCTCTCAACTAGATCAGGCTACTCAAGGCTCCATACAACTTGGCCTTGAACACCTCCAGGGAGGGGGCAAGGGATGCAATGCCTTTGAGCTTGGAGGAGATGATCCTTGAAGGTCAACCAGCTTTTTTGGGCTCCCAGTCCCTCCAGGGCTTCATCCCATGGCACTCTACTGAGAAGGTTCCTGAAGAGGCAAAAGTCAGCTCTTC
>NW_009736840.1:24370-56896 GCF_000703405.1 Apaloderma vittatum | reverse complement strand
CTGGGATTCTGTGACAATAAGGTGTAAAATGTTGTAGACGGTTACCAGCAAAAGTCCTAGTTTTCCCAATGTATTAAATTCTTCAAAGTATAAAATTAAAGTGACATTTTACAGCTTTTTGCAGAGACATAGAGAGCTTCTGCTTAGTGGCTTCATTCTACTTTTTTTCCCTTCCAATTTTTAATTATTTTTATACCAGGCCCGAGCCTTGGCCCATAAAGCCTGCCAAAGACTTGGATGGTTATTATATCTTTTTACAAAATGTTGGAGTTGGCCACCAGCTCTCATACATCTGCTGTTTGACCTCTGTAAATCATAGCTGGATTAAGGTATGCCATGTTTTATTACCTTAATGGTAACTGTGTTAGAGAAATCTGCACTCTAATGCACAGAACTCTTTTGTTGTTCATGACTCAAATTCTGTTGAAACTTTGCAGGGTTGCTTTTAGCACCATGTCTCTAAAATTGATTAAGAGACACTGAGATGGGGAAGTAGGACTGCACTGTCGTGTCCTCAGACCATGTTTTTCATATTTTCAGAAGGATGACATTTTCTAAGGCAGAAAAAAAACTTTGGCACATTTTAGAAATCTGTCACAGTTGTATGGATTCGTGATGTATAGATTTCTAAACACAGTTCAAGATGTATGACTGTAATAGAGCCTAAACATATTTTTGGATTGGTACTGAACATGTATGACTTGGACTAATATAATTTCTGTGGGTAATTCTTGTTTATGATGGAAAGAGAAAAATCAGTGCTGTGGACTATGAAACAGTGACTAAATGCTTCTGAGAGGTTTGACAGGGGTTTGACAAGACTCTGATAGACTGGTGAGAATATTTCAGATAGACGATGCAGGGGTGTAGTCTTGCAGTATGGGTGTAAGAGGAAGAGAAGCAGAAGATTCAGAGAAGATTCTCTGAAATCACTGGCAAAATTCTCACTGAATTGAATATGACCAGAACTTAATCCTACATATAAGATGTATGCTTATTGAAAAAGTGTATTAAATTTACAATTCTACCTTACAGAATTTGGGCATATCAAAAGTGAGAGTCCTATACAACCTTAATTCTGTTCTTTTATGCGAACACTTTCTGAAGTAGTCTCCACTAATACTGCTATACAAGATTGTTTCCATGATATCTCTATCTGGTTCAAACTGAAGAGATTCATGGGTATCAACTATAATAATAAAAAAGTCTAAAAAATATTTGTAATTGGAACTGTTAGTCAGTTTAGAACTTAATTATGGTGATTGTTGGATAATATATGACTCTCCAAGCCATAAAAACATTTTTCAGTTGTCTTTAGAAAACACCTCCAAAATCAAACCCGCATTCCAGCAAGTCTAGCTTTATTTCAAGCCTTAAGGCAACACTTTGAGCTCCTCCATTGTGTCCCTTTTCTCCAGCCCTTGACTTCACAGATAAATAACCTTACAAAGCAACCATAAACAGAAGGTGAGAGTAGGCTAAAAGGAGCCTGGGGGACACAAAGAAGAGCATAGTCTGAGAAGGCAAACCCTTCAGAAAGGAAATGACACTTTTCTTAAGCTGGTGTGGTTCTCCATTCCCTTTCTTTGTGCCAGCCCTGTGAGATGGGCTGTGGCATCCTCTACTCTTCTCAACAGTCCTCACCTTGTGCTGCTCAACAATCAAGGCATTGTGTTCTGCTGGACAGCCTGGGCTGGCAATAGCTTTTTGCTTTGTAAGTAAACAAGCTGTGCTTGCTTTTCCTTCTTTGATTTGAAATAAATAGCATTTTAATTTTGAATACAAATAAAACTCAACACAGAAAAAATTGTGCTTGCAGATGCTGAGACATGCCCCACCACTCTATTAATTTTTTTTTTGCACTTTCCCTGCAGAAGTTGTTTCCGTCAATTTATTTTCATTTCAGCTGAGCAAAATGGGAAGGAAAAAGCAGGTTGACACAGATGGTTGTCAGCAAAGTGATGACTGCAGCTGAGAATGGGTGTACAGAAATATACAGCTTGCTAAACTGTGTATTGTTAAATTTCTGTGTGTATCAAATGTCAAAAGAAATAAAATCTGGAGAATATATTTAGAACTCTTTTTTTAAGGGTTGTTAAAATTATTGTTGTGAAATGGAAGAGTGGTCATATGTAAATAAATTACAATGCAGAAAAAAAGAAAATAGAATAAATCCTGCATCCAGATCTTCCAAAAATAAAGCAAACTATAGCCTCTTAAATGCAAAATTAAGCCCCTAAACAAATGATCTGCTTTGAGAGTTACCTGAGTCTTTCACAAGTACTGAGGACCCCCGGTGCTACTGATGTCCCCCAGGAAGTGATCAATGTATGTGAAAATCACCCCACTAATTTAAACCTGAATGCAGATTTTTGAACCCTACTTTTAGACTTCTGCCTTCAAAGGATCTCTTGGGTCACTCAAATGACCACAACGTTGCACTTTAGTAGACCAAACAAACAGTGAGGAGAAAAAAATAAAATAAGCTAAAATAGTCTTCCTTCAAGTTTGTTAGAGCTGCCAACATCAAGGTGGGGGCATGCTGTGTTCACGTTAGAAAGCTGCAGCATTTTAACTACAATTGATCTTATTTTAACTTAGATCTATCTTGAACTAAGGCTAAGCCTTACATAGACACACTCAAATCGATTGTAATGCTGCGCCTGTCAATTTAGTTAATTTAAATGTACATGCATTAGCAGATTGCATCAGTTCAACTAGATTGATCTTTAAATTGCTTTGCCTAAAGTTGTGCCATTTCTAGGGAGACGAGGACTGTGTTTGAAAGAGAGGGCTGAAGAGCTACTTACATTTCTCCTACCTGTCAGCTCTGCAGAGTATTACCCCAATCAGTCGATAAATATGTAAGCATCAGTATAACCACTCATCAACTTATGCTCATAAAACTGTTCCAGAGTTTCCTGAACATTCCCAGGAGAAAAACTATAGAGTTATACACATTACTGTTGCAATTCTACTAGAATTAGTTAAATTTCAACAGATGTAAATTTAGACCATAGTAGTCATAAACCATTGTCAACATATGTTTTGCAGTCAGAATTTAGGTAAATAAATCAGTGACAACTTCTGAATGTTTGAAATTCTTGTTCTTTAACTGCTGCACCTATGAGCTCCAAAGAAGACTGACAACCAAGTATGAACTAATTCTAAATTGCATGTCCTTTGCCTACTAGCTTTCAGAGCAATGTAATCTCACCTTCATTCTAGTGCAGTAAAAATCAGGTACAGAAAATAAGTGTGAGATAATGAATTTCTCTTACTTTGCCTCATCATTAATAAATGAGGTTATTTTCCTCGTTGACTCTTGGAATTAGATGATGACACAACACCTTAACACAATCAGTTTGTTCTGAAACCCTGATAATAGGAACCCATCTGCTTAGAGACATAAAGAAGAATTCATTACATGCCCAGTAATTACTTTCAATGCAACATAAAGAGATTGCATGCATAGCTTCTTAGAGTTAAACATGCTGTCAGAATGAATACCTTGATGTGTTGGAATAAGAGGGGTTCAAAAAGGTGATAGCTAATAATGATATTTAAAGATTTTTACAAGAAAAAGAATGCATATTTTGCCTTATCATCCCTGTCCCTAACCGCAGAGAAGCCCATCTTTGTACAGGATTTCCAAAAGGCTGTTCCTGAATGCCTCCACTGAAGACAACTGTTTTCTGTACCTAGCTGTATTACGACAGATAATAGCTTGCATAAAATTGATATTTTCCTATCAAAGAAGGGAGGATAAAGTGTCAAATTTTGAGATCCAGGTTTGATGCCTAATCCTTGTGGCTTCCCCCCAAAGCTGGCAAATCCTCCAAGTGCCTTGTCAGGAGGGAGATTTTGCACATGATTGAACCCCAAGCGTTAAGGCCACATAAAGAATGGTACTGCCAGGCTCTGGAGCAAATCTTTCCTGTTTTCTTAATAGAAGAACGGGATCAAAGCCTTGAAGGATGAAGTGAAATGACCTTGTTTGAGTGTTCAGAAGAAGGTGACTGGAATTTAGTCTGGGAAGAGATGGAAAGAGTGAAATTCTTTGGTCTTCCTGACATACTATCCAGATGGTCCTCGCTAATTATATTTCCTCTTGTGGTTTTAGTTATCAGACATGTACAAACATTTACAGTGGACAAAAATACGTCTTTGTTTAAATGTCACTTTCTAATTGCATTTTATGCTTTGAACAGTACAGTTCAAACACTTTTCCTTTTTGATTATATTTTCACTTTATAAGTTGAAGTCCTCCAATTTTCTTCCTCCATTTCCATTTCATTTCTTTGTGTCTTTTGTTCTAATAAAACATGGCATACTAAGAGGCCATTATTTTTGCAAATTAAGCTGTTTTTTAAGCTAAATCTTCCTTTCAGATGGACATGAAGTTGCTAAGACAATTATCATCCTTGATGTTGAAGATATTCCTAAGTGGTTTGTCAGATCAGACCTTAAATATGATCTTATACCAATAAATTTAAGATTTTCTTATTTCACTTGGCTCTTCACACCTAAGATTTTCATGCTTTATTAAAAACAAGAATATTCTTGATACAGTCCTGAAAGGATTTGCTGAAGGATTCTATAGCAGCTAGGTATGCCTTCTAAACGTCATTATCACTGTCCCAGAGGATTTACATCTTGGGCACATGTGGAATATAACTACTTGGCCTTAACAGAATGCTCAGTCTAATGACATTTTCTTTCTTTTTTAGTTACACAATAAAAGCTCTCACATTTGTTGTAATTAGATATCCAATGACACTTTAAAAACAGTAATGTTAATGATAAATTCTTAACAAAACTACAAAATCCTGTCTCCACTGAGATCGATGGTAAAAAAGTCATTCTTTCCTTGAAGCCAGGATTTTGCTTTCAGAAGAGGTCATTACATTCTGTGTGTATAAATTCCTCTTATATTTACAACTTTATCAACAAGGGAATGATCAGACTTCCACCAGGATTGCTAGAAAGCCAATTCCTGTGTAAATTTGCCATGAGCAAATATATTACTTTGTCCCAGTACTTACTTTCTGCTCAGACTTTCTTGTTCCTGACCAGGTCTGGTAGAAGCACATTGACAAGGTTCCCTTGAAGCTGAGGGAGAAAAGCATCCCCAAGTTGGTACATCTGGGGCAGGAGCAAGATGGAGGAAGGAACAGCTATGAGAAGGTTTTACTGGCACAGCTTGGGTTTCCACTGGTCTTACAGCTATGTCCTAGCAAGTTCTCCAGTACAGGTCTCCACCCCAGCCACAGAGGCCTCAGGGACTATGAGAGTGGTGAGACACTGGATCAGAAAAGTTATGGATGCTCCATCATTAGAAGTGTTCAAGGTCAGGCTTGATGGTGCTTTAAGCAACCTGACCTCTCATAGCAAGGGGGATGGACTAGATGATATTTAAAAGTCCCTTCCAACCCAAATCATTCTGTGATTCTGAGTCTGTGACTTCTCAAATGTTTCCAGAGCCCAACAGATTGGTTCCGTGCTGCCCCCATACCTGTCCCCACCTGGCTGCTTCCACCCTTGCTCCCTTCACACCTGCCTCCTCCACCTGGTCCGTGCTCCATCCCCAAATTTTCCCTACTCAGAGAACAGGTGCACAGAGAAAAGGTGCAGATACCCACATGCTTTCGGAGAGAAGGTGTGGTACATGCAGCTTGAGAAGCGTGGATCTAGCCTGTGCCAGAGTGGTTGCCTTTACCTTGGAGTTTACAGGATTCTTGGATGATGTCTGTAGTTTAGCTGAAATTTTTGTGTAGTACTAAGTGTGAAATAAATAGATTATTTATGGCTAGTAACACCAAACTCAGTTTTTATTTCAAACCTTTTAAAGAAATTCAGAAAGGCATGTGGTTGAAAACAATTTTCACATTAATTGCTGCATTTTAATGCTGTTTGTTTTAAGATAAGCCCTGTGAGTTTGTACACTGTCATTTGGTGTAATCTGTTCTGCTATTAAGTACAGTTGAAGAAGACTTCTTATTAGATGGAGGAATTTCTAATATTAGCTGATATCAGCTCTCTAGTTTGTCAGTCAGGAAGAATGATGGATAACCACAGAGGGGTATTGAAGATATTGGGTATGCAAACTGTGCTGCCATCTACTATGATTAAGTTGTATCTTACATATTTCAGCATAAAAATTTGCCTTAGTATTTTCCCTACCCCAAATTAAAAAAAAAAAACCTTGAAATTTCACCTATCTCTCTAGGAGTTATTTTCACCTCTCTGAGACAGTAAATGAAGTCAACTCAAATACTTAAGTCTGAACCACAGAAGTTGGCTAAATATAGCAGATTGGTAGCAGTTCTGGTTTTGAGCAAGGACTGCTAAAATAACAATAGAAACCAAGGCAGCACCTAGCAAATAGGTTTGGCCCTGTGTATGGATTGTTTGAAGGATGCCTTAAACAGTAGAAGTTTCGCTCCCACTAAACCTCTGATGCAATCTTCTTTCCTCTTCTGTGGCTGATGTTAGTATGAGTGAAAGAAGAGAAAGGCCATCAAAGCGGGAAATCCTTCAGAGTATTAATTACCTGTATGATGTCTCCAATCCAGGGAAGATTCCCAGTTCCAAAAAATGCTCATGATGCAGCAGAAAAAAAAAATCCTAGCAGGATATGTGCAGTTCAGTGTCTTGGGAATTTAACCTCACAAATCAACTAGAAGGAATCAATAATGTAAACCCATCTGTGCCATTCTGAATGTTTGCTTCCTAAAGTTGGCTAACAGAGCTAAAACAAAACCATGTGTGAGTTTCGTCTTTTAAAACGAAATAAATAAAGAGGTTTCCAACCCTCAAAGGGCAAAATCCAGGCATACTTTAATAGTTCAGGAGCAGCGCCAGATTCTTACTAATATGACTGTGAGTTTCCCAAGTTCTGTTTCAAGAACTTTTCATGCCAACTTATGAACTAAAAGAGAATTTTCAACATGACTTTAAGAAATCAATTTGATAATAAGATAACATTTGTGTTTGCAAAAAATTTATTCACCTAATTATTCAGGTCAAAAACATGTATATTTACTGATTTAGAAGAAATGTGAATGAACTTCAGCCTGTCTCTCAAAGGCAATAAAGGAAAGCTTCTCCTACATTTGGATTGGAGATTTTCAATGGATCTACTGTTTTATTGTAAGCTCATATGCCCTTGACAGACTATCATAAAAAAGATGCCATTTCAAAACCAAAGCATCTGCCAATGAAGAATCTACCGTACAAAGACTTCTTCAAATTTTCGCCAACATAGCGTACATTTAGAGAATAAAAGGTCTTTCAGCTTACAAGACAGAGGTGGTCTCCCTCCATGGTTCTGCCAGTCCTTTTTGTGCTCAATCTTACTGTCTTGAGCAATATTCCCCGTTCAGGCATAGACCTGTCAGATACTTTAAGATGATCGTTATCTTGAGCTGTGACAGCAGGCCACAACACGCATCACAGAATTAGATTTTATTTTGTCTTGTGTTGTCGAATAACCTGACACATCAACATGAGTTCATTTAACTTACTTTATCCTTCACTCTTTTTGGAATGGATATTAGCAGGAAGTCAATACATATTTTCTTATTATGGTCTTAACTCTTTAGTTCTACGGTTCTGCTTCTGTCAGATTGGCAATATACAGCCCCTCAGCAAATTATTTATCTTTTCAAATTTTTTTCAGTTTCTAATACCAGTTTTGATCCTTCATAAAGAAGTCTGGAGATTTGATCCTCATTCCTTAAAATTTGATCAAATATTAGTTTAGAAGTCTAAATTAGTTTTTCATCCTATTGAAAATATCTCACGTACAGCTGTAATGCTGCTATCACTATGTATCAGCAGCAGTCTGAGAAAATCAGTCTCTTTTTAACATTTTAGTAATGCAGTTATCAAAGGGGGTAGTTTTACAACATTCTTAAGATTTTGTGTATTCCTTCAAAAAACTTCCAGACGTATGCATCAGGTCAATTATGAAATCCAACTCTCTGAGCCGGATACTTCCCTGCCTGTAGATCTATGCCTCTACCTTAGACTCAAGAGTTATGTCTATTGGCACCACGTCTGCCTCTTTCACGCTTTTCCCTAAAAAATGAGAATATTGACAGATTTGGCAGTATCAGTGCATGATGGTTAATTTTCAAAGGGATGAATCTTTTTTCCACCTCCGTACAGATAAATACATAAAGTGCATTTTCAAGACGTGTTCTCTGGTCAGTTGTGCCATAGGAATCATTTCAGTATTATCCAGTTTATAAACCTCTTTTATAAATATAAATAAGGGATAGTTTAAAACACTAAGCATTTGCAAGTTACTCCTGTGAGATATACAAACTTTAGAGAACTGTATCATAGACCATCAGCAGTATCAGTGGCAATTTTGCTTTTTGGGTGGAAGGAGGGAAATACAGGAAGGTCAAAGACTAAATCATGTGGTTGCAAAGGGAGGTCAGAGGGGTCACAAGAGTTTGCTGTTTTCACAAAGGACACTGCAGTTAGTAATTTGCTGTCATGCTGTATGCCCTACTCTTTAAGCGAGTTTGACGGTGATGCATGGGAAGCAATCTGAGTAAGGAGCTAAAAAGACAAATCCTACCAATATATGAAAAGTATGCTGGAACCAGGACGATGTTAAAAAAAATAAAATTAAGATCAAAACTGTAAAAACAAACAAAAAGAACAAAAAAAAGGATAACGCTATTTGCCACTATAGATGGCATGCTATATATACAAGGAATGCTAGAGCAAACTTAAATTATAAAATTAGTATCATTAGCATCGTCACAATTTGAATGAGAAGCTGGAAAACCAAAGAGCAGCAGGGACTGGCATCAGGCAACATGTATCTGAGTGAGCATCCAGCAATTTCTCTCGTCTTATTAATGTACATAATTTGTCTCCTGCTGGTCACATCAAACCTAACAAAGATATATTGTTAGCAATGATATTTGAATAAGTGAATCAGAAGTGATATGAGGGCTCAGATTTGAAGCTGATTAATAGAATTTAAAAATGCCATTGGTTTACAGGATTGATTTTCAAATGGAAAAAGTTAGATCATCCACAAGGGCTCAGGCTGCCCCATTTCCCCAGACCAGTGCCAATTGCAGCCCTGCCATTCGGGTTTTAATTCATTGTCAGTCATGGAATAGGAGGAGTGGCTGTCCCAGCCTGGCTCATCCTTCAAGTCCTTATCCAAACAGGCTTTTATCCTAATGATCCCGCCTAATTCGTTATATCACAGACACAAATACTTACCTGAGCTGAAATCATCCACCTAGATGAAGCCTTTAATTCAAACACCAAGCTACCTGGATATGAATGAGTTTATTCTGCTTTTTTTTTTCTTCTTTGTGGGGTATGAAATATTGCTACAGACATTTGCTAAGACTCCCCTGTTGACACATTGCTTTACCATGTGTCACACCAATATCTTGCAGTGTTGATATGACTGTTGTCAGAAGTATGACATGGCATACACAGCTGAGAGGCAGCAGCTGAAGAGCTGTAAATTTACGTCCTTTGAGTGTGGATTCTGAGAGCATTTTCCTTTCATTTATAAAAATGCAAAAAAAAATTAATAATCAAATATGCACAGCGTTCTGTGCCTATATATAAAAGTATTAAGTGGTCTCCTTCAACAGGATATTCATGGGGTTTATTGTTGCCTTATGAGATTAGTAAATATGTCTAAAACCAGCCCAGAGCACGGGCTCAGGCGGCTCAGGCTGCCCACAGGGAACTGCCTGGGAAAGCCCTGGAGATCTGAGCATGTTTTCCATGAGGAGTGCAAAGGGCTGAAGGCCTGACCCCACAGAAGTCACTGTCTTTATTAGGGCTAAGATTTCTTCCCTGCTCTCTGCAATCAGACAGCTAGCAGGTTTTTTAATCCTTTTTCTCTTTCTTGCCGGTAGTAAAAGTCCGAACTTTCCAAGTCCCTACAGGCATTTTAGACTAGGCTGAAAACTTTAAAATCAGGCTAACCAGATTTCTATTTTGAGTCTTCAGAAGCACAGATGCCTTTTTTCTCAAGTCAGATACTTTCATGTCTTAATGGTCCCAGTCAGAAGTGACACATCTCACTCTTACGGTTGTGCAAACAGATAAAATAAGTCATGATAGCAGCAAAGATTTGGGAGGGGGAGGGTCACTCTACCTCATTGTCTCAGCAAAAAGGATACTTGTATTGATTCTGTCCCTAAGTGTAACTGAATTAAAACAACCTCACTCATCCCTATTCCCTCCCTGAGAGCTCTATCAGATGCTCTCAGACATTTGATGCTGAGAAATGCACTTTGCAGTGTTACTCAGCAGCACTCAAAATCCCTAACAATACCAGACTGTAGCTGGGTGAAATCTGAAGCTGAATGCTTCAAAGGACTATTATTACTAATGGGCTTTTTTATTAGAAACTTTGAAATCAAATAAAAATGGTAGGAATTTAAAGTGCAAGGAAGAGAGGCATTGAAGTTTTGTGAGCATCATTAAAGAATAACATTACATTTTTTATGAGATACTTTGGTCAGGTTACAGCTCATCACAGAATAGGCACAGAGAATTTTCAAAAACATCTAAGTATCTCACAAATACAAGATAGACTTCCAAGCTGAAATACAGCTTGAGGAGTCTAATTTAAAGTATCCGGTTAAAAAACGCTGCCCCCCGTGCTCTAGTCTTGCCGCCAAGCAACAGGAGAACACATAAAAGGCTGAGAACAGAATCCAGTTAGGCTATAGTTTCCCTTACAAATATTTATCCTTCCATACCTGCATTACCACTATGCTAAGAGATCTCCTGTCAGAGTACAGCCTCAGCATCTCAGACACTGCAAAAAGCCTACAAGGAAATAGTTGTCCTGAAGGCCTTAAGACTTAGAGGGAGACTGAATCTGTCATTTGAATGTGTATGGTTCACTGTCGAGAGCCTAAAGAGTTTTGGGTATATTATGTGCTCATGGTCCCAGTTAAAGCTACATTACTCAGTACAATTTAAAATTCCGTAACAGAAGGCAGAGGTGCTTCAATTCAGGGGCCAAGATACTGAATTTTGACCATGGCAATAAGGAAAAGATGTATCAGTGCAAACAACAGCTGAAAGGTTTTAACAGCCTCACACAACTGCTACGTGTGGAGCTGTCAAGAACTAAATGACACAGAAACTATTCTAAAACCTTGCTAGTACAGATGAATAGTGCAATAATCTCTTCGGTAAAGCAATTTCCATATTTCAGCAATACCAAGAAAAAGAAGTTCTTACCTGTCATTTGTGAAAATTTGCAATGATGCCAGGCAGAAATTCATATTACAAAGCAGGAGTATGTTTACCACTACACTGTCACTGTTTCTTGGACAATACATGCAAAAAAATATTTCCCAAGAGTTTACAAGCTTTATGTCATCCTGCTGTCTATTTTTCTTCAAAAACAGAATGGAAAGCTGTACCCTATTATTATAACTTCTCCTTCAGAGGTGCAGGTATAATTATTGGAACAAAACTTGCATTTTCACAGCCATTCTGTAAATGCACATCATCTTGTCTTTGTGAATACATATGAAATGTTGTATTTATATCCTTCTTCCTGCAATTTAATATACCTACAAAAACATCCTACTACAAGGACATGAAGAACTTGTGAAAGTGCGTGAATCAGACTGGTCTAGTCTGTTAAGAGCCCCATGAGACATGTCACACATGGGTGCCTGGAAAAAACCCAGTAAGGGAAGAAATAACATGGTCTTCTGCAATGTATTCCTATTGTCAAGAGAAAAAACATTCACACCTAGGTCTTAATTAGGAATCTCCAGCATGTAATTTAAGCATCTTCAGGCCTATGATTGCCTCAACACTCTTATTAAAAGCAGTGTGTACTTTATTTATGGAGTCATTAGCCATCTATGTACACTATGTACGTAGATCGTCTATGTACTTTTTTCAAAAAGCCATAAAGGTAAAAGACTACGTAGCACGCAGCCAATCTCATTATGAGATCAATCAATCCTTTTATCCCTTTCATGTTACTTCATTCTGCCTATGATATATAAAATTGTAAAGAAATTAGAAATTGTATCATGCTTAGAAAAGCAACAATAGCAATATAGTGTCTAATAACAGGGACATAGGGACACAATGTGATTGTTTGGTGTCACAAAACAATCTCACAATTTAGACAATGCTATATCTATCATAAGGCTTTCTATTATTTTTTACTGGAAAGTGAATCTAACAATTCAGTGCCAAATACAAAAAGAGGAAAGTAGTTATTGATTAAATAGCTAGAAATTTAAAAAGAAAAATAGATTTTTACATTATTTGCCACTTCTAGCATTTGCATGGAGACGTTCTCATTCACAGAATTTCCTGGAGCTTACATAAACACCCACTCTGCTACTAAGTTTATTATTCATAAAAATCAGTTTCTTGGCTTGCAGAGGTGAAAGCTGAAGCATTCCTGAGCCTATTTATCCTGCAGATTTTCAGATGTTCAGGTTTGTTTGTTTACTTCCCCAGGCGGTACGGCATTCGCCTCCAGTAACTTGGGGACTCAGATTGGAAAATCTGACACAGGTTATAATAATAAATGTTGAAGAGTGATGACATGCGTCTGGCGAGCTGCAGCAGGATTGCTTGGAACGGTTCTGAGTAGTTGATGCTGTCGCCGTATGACACCTCCAGCTGTATTAATGTACAGAGCACAAGGACGGCTGCAGCAGATCAGCCCACAGCATTTCCCAGTCAGGTGGCCCATCCCTGGAAGACAGCAGCAGAGAGTAAAGAGGAGGAGTCAGCATAACACAGGAAAGGTCAGAAGGGCCAGGGCATAGGACCTTGGCTTGCAGGAGTCCATGTTTTAAAGCACTTTGCGGGGCACATTATATTTAATGACTGTTGTAACCTGTTTGTGCTTTTGGCCTCCACAGATCCCACAGAAGAGTTGCATGGTTTCCTTAGATGTGCCTAGCCAAAAAGGTGCTTTCTTTAGTTCTGTCTCAAGAGGCATCGTAATTATTCTTTTATGAGAAAAAGTGAATTGTCACTACCTACTAACCCCATTCCTACGTGTCATATTCCCCTTGCAGAGGCCTCTTCCCAGCCTAGAAGTCTTATCCCAGCCTAGAAGTCTTATCCTAGGACTGCCCCACTCAGGTGTGGACAGGGACTATTTCTGAGTTTGCTCAACAATTGTCTACGTACTTTTCTTTCATAATTACACACATTAAATTTTATCTGTCATTTCACTGATCAGTAGAGTATACCTGCACTGCTATTATCCTTCTCTCTCTGAATCACCACTACATTTGACTGGCCTAATATTTTGCAACTGTGCTGATGCTTTTGTGTTAACAGTAAACTTTATCATCTTACTGTTCAGCCCCTCTTACGGAAAACAGGAAATACACAGAGACAATCCTCCTTCCATTTACAAAATTGGCTGTTTAATTTCCAGCCCATCATATAATCTCCTAATTTAACTACTCTCCCACTCTGCAATTTCTGGCGATATAACCAGCATAGAAATCAGATGTGGTGACCTGTCATCATTATGTTTCCTGGTAATTATTTGCTAGACATCTAGGAAGGCTTTTGCTTCTCCGAGGAAAGATTGCAGAAAGTCAAGGTCCCTTGGTTGCCTTCTTGCAAGTGTAGGGAGTTTCTATTTCCAGACATATTGACTGAGAACAGAAGATGCTCAGCAGCAGGTAGAATTTTTAATATCACAATCATGTTAGGTGAAGTCAACTGTCCAAAAGCGCAAAATGGACCTGGCAGTGCTCATTGATGGTTGGACTTGATGATCTGAAAAGTCTTTTCCAACCTAAATAGTTCTATTGTTCTAAATCCAGTCCAGTTATTTAGATGTCCTCTATCATCAGGATGGAGAAGCTTTCAGAATGCAATTCATTTCACTCTCAGATAGACGTCGTGAATGACCTCATCGAAGTAGAATCCCTCTCCATCTTCACTGAAGTAAAAAGATCCAAATAACTTCCTTGGAAAACTAAACTTCAGATAGTTAATATAATGAATCTCAACATATACACTCTCAGTGGAAGACATATCACTGGAGACACATGTAACAACATCACCTTAAAGCACAATGTGCAGTAAAAGTAAATGGCATTAGGAGCAGCAGCTCTGATACAGACGTGTGCTTCTCTCTGTGCCCACACATCTTCCTCCAGTGCTCTCCTAACTTCATCCCATCGCTCTCTCTGTCTCTTTTTCCTTGACTGAATGAAAGGCAGCACACACCAAGTCTAGTACCATGTACCAACCACACTGACTGGCCAGCCCACCCAAGATGTTGTTACGCAGCTGGTGCACTGGACAGAAAGCACTGTTCTTGAACCCAGACTGATGTCTTTCCTCACTGAAATTTGTTCCTTTTTCTCTGTTTCACTGCATATTTTGTATGTATATGAAATCAGTAGGAGCCTCTTTTTCTCATTTCAGAGGTAACTGAAGTTATCTAATGAGTTTCAAAGTTACAGACACATTACATAAGCCTTATTTCATTGGGAAGTCAAGCTAAAAAATATTTCTTCAGCACAATAAGCAATATATTTTTAAAGTTCTCTGTTATGTACTGTCCTCCCATACTTCTCCTATAAGGCCCTCTTTAAGGAAAGCAGAAAAGGGTGATTGGCTAACAAGCATCTAGGGAGTCCATGAAATATATGTCTAATCTGAGAAATAGGGTCAGGTTTGATCTTGAGTTCTTCTGATAGAGACTGAATTATTAAAAGGCAATTGTCTGGTTTAGAGTGACATTCTGTCTGAACATATTGTACTTTGTGCAGTTCATAAAGAAAACTAAATGTAATATAACTTAAATAAAAATAGTCCTGTCTTTAGAGCTGCTCATCCTGTTCATCTGATAATATTCTGTCCAAACTCCACTTCATTGCTTTCACTAAATAATTAGTCAGTCAATTCCTCAGACTGTGTTTGTGGGTATTTCAGGCTGCAGCAGGGAAAAGATTAAATATATACCTTAAAAAAAATAAAATTCAATGACATATGTAGTTGCAGCTAATGTAAGTTACATTTTAATAAAAGAATTAGTTTTCAAATAGAAGATATCTTAAAGTGATTTCCTCCTTTTCTCACCTTTATAAAGCTCTTCAAAACATAATTAGCCAGCATTATTATCATAAATGTAAACTACTAACGTCTTAATAAACCCCTTATACAGGTATATTAGATTTATATGTGTTACTTGTAAGATAAGCTGATTTTTCCCTCTTGGGAAATGATTTATATTCAAGGAGGTTTATGATTCTTTTCTTAGAGTATCTGACATAACATTTTCACATACATTTAAACAGATTTCTTTGCAGGGAAGGGAAATAGAAGGGAAATAGGGCCAGGTTTGATCCTGAGTCAGTCTATATGCCACAGGAACAGGATGTCCTCCAGAGGAACCTGGACAAGTTGAAAAAGTGGGCCCTTGTGAACTTCATGAGGTTCAACAAGGACAAGTACAAGGTTCTGCACCTGGGTCAGGGCAATCCTCGTTATCAATACAGGCTGGGGGATGATGTAATAGAGAGCAGCCCTGTGGAAAAGGACTTGGGGGTACCGGTGGATGAAAAGCTGGACATGAGCCACCAACATGCACTAGCAGTCCAGAATGCCAATCATCACATCCTGGGCTGCATCAAGAAGTGTGGCCAGCAGGTCAAGGAAGGTGATTCTACCTCTCTGCTCCGCTCTGGTGAGACCTCACCTGGACCACTGCGTCTGGCTCTGGAACCCTCAACACAGGAATGACATGGACTTGCTGGAGCAGGTCCAGAGGAGGGCCACAAAAACGATCAGAGGGCTCAACACCTCCCCTGTGAAGATAGCCTGAGACAGTTGGGATTTGTTCAGCTTGGAGAAGGTTCTAGTGAGACCTTATTGAGGTCTTCCAATACTTAAAGGGAACTCCTAAGAAGGATGGAAGCAATCTTTTTAGCAAGGCCTGTTGCAATAGGACAAGAGGCAATAGCTTTAAACTAAAAGAAGATAGATTTATACTGGATATAAGGAATACATTTTTTACAATGAGAGTGGTGAGACATTGGAATAAATTGCCCAGGGGGGTCGTGGAGTCCCCATCCCCGGAGACATTCAAGGTCAGGCTGGATGGGGCTCTGAGACACCTGATCCAGTTAAATATATCCCTGCTCACCTCAGGGAGTGGTTGGACTAGATGACCTCTAAAGGTCCCAAAGGCCCCTTCCAACTCAATGCATTCTATGATTCTTTGCAATATTACACTGTAGAATTTTCCTCCCATTGTGCCATAGATGGTTTTTGTCCTTTTTTAAGTCACTTAGCACATACTTGATTTTTGGATTTATGTTTGAAACTTTAAGTCAAGTTGAGTTTCCTCAACAAAAGTTATTGCTGCCTTTAGTGTGTGTGTATATATATGCATACTCTGACTTATTTTTTTTTCTTTCACATGTTAAAAGTCAATCTCAAATATTTTTTTCTGGAAACAATCCAGGTCTACGAACAATTAATTTCAGAAACTAAGCAAATGGTTTCCCAAGTCTAAGGATGTGACATTTACACCATTTCTAGTGTGGTTTTATAAAATTCCCCATGGATGGTGGGAAGATACCATTTCTTCATTACACGTGTGATGTATTGGTGCCATTGTGTTCTGTCTGCCTTACAGAACAGGAAAGGCCCCCTCCCTGGCCAACCTTACCTGCTGCTTCACTCCTGCTGTGCCACCCCAAGGACTCTTCACAGCCTCAGTGCTGATAAAGAGTTGCTGTCACTTCCCATTTAGTCTCCTGCTTCTGCTCTCCAGTACCTACAAACTTGTCCTGGTTTGAGAGCACCTGGGACACTTGGCAATCACAGAGAGGAAGGGGAGCAGCTGTGCCTATGGGGAGGAGAAAGTGGGTCAGGTGACACAAATGGACCAATCATGATGTTCCTTCCCATGGTGTTCAGTATATAAGACCCCCAAAGAGGAGCTGTGTTGTCATCTTATTATTATCTTATGGTAAGCTTGGTTTGTGCTGATGGTGGTTCCTTTCTTATGTTTTCATTCTGTGCTGTTCAACAGGATAGTTTATCATCCCTTGCCTCCCACAGTGGGTAGGAGAGACACAGCTCCTTTTCCAGGGATTTTCTGGTCCAGTGTTGGGACTCTGTGCTTGGGCTCTTCCATTTGTTGATGAGACCAGCCTGGGATTTATTTTTTGACTTTGGAACTTATTGTCCTCTGGAAGGTGTGGATCCCATATTAACATATTCTCTTGTGTCTTTGAACATATTTGCATAGTTGTGTATATCTGTATATAGTTTGGCATCTTCACTTTTACTAATAGTACTGTTCTTTTATTTTTTTTCGTTAAACCGGTTCAAGGTTTTTTTAAACATCAAAGCCTCTCTCCCTGATTCTCCTGTTATCCTCCTCTGGGAAGGAGAGGGATGGATATCACAGTGTCTGTCAAAGGTTAGTGGCTGGCCTAACCTTAAACTTTGACAAAACTGCAGCCAATGTTACTGATACATTTTGAAAGGTGAGGATCCCTTTGTCCAGGGAAAAGAAGTGAGGGTTCAGGAATTCCTGAGGATATATAGTTATCACAAAGACATTTGTGAAAGCCGTCACTACTGGAATAGCTACTTGACATCAAAACCACAAATCTAGCTTGTAATGCCAACACACAAAAAAAGTTTATGATGTCCTCTCCAGCAAATCCCAAGATCAGTAGAAATTATTAGACCTTACGTCAATATTATAAGCCATTGAGCAAAATTTAGTCTCGTGGCAGGAAGAAGAAGCAGAGAGCTTCAGCCCCCAAAGCTGGTGGTAGTTTAGGAAATCAGGACCTTTACAAACAGAGATGAATAAATAAAACCTGAAAGCAGCACAAGAACTGAGACAGACCCAGGACAAATGGGAAGACCAGACACAGCCTTGGATCTCCGGCCTCTGGACAACATGGGAATCCAGCTCTACAGACACTAGCAATAGCAGTTTGCAAAGGAGTGCACAGAGTGGTGAACTGTTCATCTGAGCTCTGCTCATCTGAGTCAGAGTGTTTAGTTAAAAATGTTGTGACATTCACTCAACTTTTTTTTTTTTTTTAGTGAGCACTAGGTGTCATTTCATCTGAGGAGCTGCCATTTCTGAGTTTCACACCTGCTCCCACAAGCAAAAATATTGACTGTGGTAGGCAACTCTCTCCCAAACCAGTTTCTACTTGTGTACTTGAACCACCCTCAGACTTCTCTACAAGACTATTGCAGCCCCCCCAGCCCACCTTCCAAATCTTCCCTTTTAACTCAGTCCCATGACTCCCTCAGCCTTTTCACACATGTTCATGCTAGAAAACCTTATCATGGAAATATGTCTGTGTAAGGCCATGGAGGAAGAATGTTAAATATGATGAATGCCAGATACAGTTTGAAGAGCTACTATCTATCCCATAGTTTTTCCTTTTTTGGACACTACGTTTTATTAACTGCCTTTCAAAACATTCCACCTTAGCATCCACAGCATATTTTACAGTTGCCTTTTCAAGTACTAAGCACAGGATTTCCATGCTATTTTAATTCACTTTTATGGACACTAAAGTTGGCTGAATGCCATTAGGAAATAAATAGGTTGCATCATACCAGTAAGTCAGAAATATAAGGTACTGCCATGCTTTAAAGTTGTGAACTTTGTGCATGTCTACAGGGATAAAAGAAAATAGAATCTGAGGTAAAAGTGCCCCATGGGGGTGCTAGCATTTCAGCACAGAGCTACCATGCCACCCGCACTCTGATTGCACCCAGCAATAAAAGGAGAGGGGAGTGGGAACTGCTAACCCAGTGTCTTGTGGGACCCAGAGAATAATGTCACACCATTCAAACCAATAACCCTCGGCAAGACAGTGCTGCAGTACCTCAAAGGATGGTGCATCATGGTGTGAAGGAGCACATGAGGCAACATAAAAAGCCATTTATCATCTTTATGGGTTCTCAGTACACTTAAGAATGGCAGCCTGAAATTATAGTGGAGAGAGTAGGCCACAGAGAAGAGGGATGGAGGACTGGAAAAAAACCTACTCTTTACTTGCGCTGCTGTGTTTCCGGTGTCGCAGGCACAGCACCTTCCAGTGGAAATCAAAAGTCATTTCTGCAAAACTCCTATTCAAGCAGTCTTGCTCCACCTGGGTTGCTGCCCTGCCACCATACCTCTCAAGATTCCTAACGGATAATTAGATTTAATTTTTTTTAATCATATAGTTGCAAGCTTTAAGGAAGAAAATTACATATGTTTTTAATAAAATACTCTAAAGGGCAAGAATAATAGCACAGGAGTTTGAAATTATCACTTCACATTGTCTCACTGTTGTCTCAAATTTTCTTTAGCCTTAATTTTCTTCTAACATTTTCTTATATGCAGTCCATGATACCACTGAGCTTGGACTTTTGTTTAAAAAAAAACAGCTTTACCCAGTAGAAATATCTTTTCTAAAAGCTTCCCTAGACAAACTTGACATAGTGTAAGACTTCAGAATTTCAGAAAAAGACTTTGACATTTTTTAAGATTCAATATTTTTAGTAAGAAACAATACCAGCTGAAACATTTTTTTCTGTCCTTAAAATTATCAGGAAAATTTATATTAAGACTAAAAAGTAAATTATACTGCATCAGGAGATGCATCAAATGTCTAAATGATTGTATAGGATATTTCATTAAATTATTTCTTATATTTCCTGAAAAATTATGGATGAAAACCCACACAAAACATAAAATAAATGATGCATATAATGTTACAAAAAACATTTAAATATTATCCCCTGTCTTTCCATTAGAAGGCATCTCTTATCTAGCAGCCATTCTGGAGTGAATGTGCTTCTAGAAGTAAAAAGGAACCTTCCCCAGTTCTCTCCCAAGTTCACCTCCACATTCTTTACACTCTGTACCTGGCTCTTGAGGGTCCACAGCCCAGAAGCCTCCATGGTGCCCCATTGGCAGGCATTTAAGAAGTGCCTTACTCATCCCTGGCTGCTCTCACAACCCTAAAAGACCCATTTTCCAGTTCATTGGGAAGCCCTCCCTACTTCTTCAGCAGGTGGTGTGCTGTGCACACTGTGCATTTGCCATCTGAGGCAGACTCTGCTCAGCAACATCTACTCTTGTCACAGAGCTTCCCCATCCGCCCTTTGACCTCCCCAAAGCACCCACTGCAGTTCTTCCACAGCTGCCCTGACATCAGTTAGAATTATTTTTTTTCTATTCAATTGTTCAGTGAAAGTCTTCAACAGTCAACAGAAAATTTTTTTCTGAAATCTTGTGATTTTTTAGTTCCCTTGATGTTCACTACAGGTCGCTCTGAAACAAAATCAGTGTTCTGCATTAGACTGAAAAAGGTTTCAATTTCCTACAGTATTGACCATCATTAAAGTTGGCAAATCTACCAGGGTGGTGAACTGGACATAGAAGAAAAACAGAAAAGTACCCCTTTCTGTTCATAAATTGAGTAGCCTTTTCTGAGAAGGGCCAATGAGCATGGGGTGAGCTGCATTGTGTGACCAAGGGCAAGGGGGAAATTTCATGCCTGCACAGCTTTCCGACAGCAAAAGGTTAAAAACATACATCTACCTCAATGACCCAAATAACCCATTTATTCATACAAGCATAGCTTCCGACTGATGACTTCCATGCAACAGCATCCATGTGCTTCTCTCCAGCATGGGAGATGCTGAAGTGCTGACCCAGAAGATTTGTGAGAACTTCCCACAGCTTCCTAAGAAAGTGCCTGTTGTTGCCAGCCATGACCAGCTGCTCAGCATCTGCAGCACAATGTTCTTATAACAATCAAGCTGAAGTCTGGAAAGCCTGGAGACAGTACTGCCTTGACTGAAACAGAGTTTGAAAAATGTTTTTATATTTCTTTATGTCCTCTTCCTCTCTGTCACTGTTCTCCCAGTAAGTCTGCTGCAGTGAGACTGGTGGCACTGCTGTTGTCAAAATTGCTTGGTAATGGTGTTGGCATTATTTGCTTACAAGTACATGAAGCACAAATGAGAGAAACTGAGAATAGCCTAGATCCTGATACCATCTCTGCTTTCATTTAACTTCTGCATCTGTCCTCTAATGTATCAAGTGCATTGAGTCAAAATCAAGCACATAACGCTGAAGCTATACCTGGAAGTTAGAAGCACTGACCGAGTTACTGTCAAGCAGGCAAGACTATTGTCTATGCTCTACCAGCTTAAGCAGAAAAGGGGCTTGTGGTCCTCAGCATTTTATTGAAGAGAATCTATTTGTTTTCTGTCCACATAACACTCAAAGTTGTGACAGCAGAAGTAGTATAGGGAGTACCTCCCTGTATTAGCAACGGGCTAAGTACAGTCATAAAAAGAATAATCTCCTCCTTACCATCACTAAGCAGAGATCACTAAGCCATTTTTAATTTTCTTGGCAAAGGCAAAAGGTTGAGTCCTCTGATGTTATATATCTGCGGTACTGACGGATTTACAGCACCTTAACAGAAAGTATTTGGCCAGGTCAATAGACTGTATGACTGTCAAAGATGTAAACTGGGACTTTATGGAGCCAGCACTGCTGTCAGGGAAGGTAGAGGATACGGGAAATATTTGGCTGGTTGGCATTTGGTTCCCACGTGCAATGAGCTTTGCCATCAATGTTGCCCTAGCAATAAATAATATTGTTTGTCAATACAGATGTATAGAACTTAGAAGAAGAATGAACTCTGAAGTGATTAAATCTTAGCAAGTTACTGAGCACAGCAGAGGGCATACAAATCTGTATTTATATTTCTGTCTACAGTCAGTAAATCAGAATCTGTAGTACCTGCATTATCCAAGCCATCTGCTTTACCACATTAAAAAAATGAGTAGGTGGGGAAAAACTTACGATGGCTTCTTTTTCCTCCCATTCCTGTTGCTAGAGAAACCAATTCTTCAAAGTATTTTCTGATGTCTGAGAAGGAAGCTGTCATGTTCCCCTTCCCCCGCAAAAAAAGCCTGAAATGGTCTGTGTTTTATGACAGTCCAATAGTTCGTGGAAGAAGGGGAGAGGAAATCAAAAGCACTGATTTTTCCACCTCTTCAATTGACTTGTTGACTGACCTCGGGCAAATTGTTAAGGGCTCCTACGAGTATAAGCTGTATTAGGAAATCATAACAAGTGCAAAGCATACCATTAGAGGGAAGGGTGCCATTCAGAGGAGGACTGAAATTGTAAAGCGGAGCATAACTATATGTTGTCAGAGTGTCCATGCTGTCTTCAGCTGCAGAGCTGGATGGTGTTACCATTAGCAGGGTTGACTTATCATCAGTCCAAACAAAATCAAAGCAATGATTGTCAGATTAAAAAACAAAAAACACTTTCCTTGCTTTCTTCCCAGCATATGAAAGTGACAGACAAGGTTATTTATACCTTTTGTCTTTCTTTATACAGACAAATAAGGCTAACAGGTGTGGTAATGCTGCAGTGGGAGACAGAGAGTTAGTTATTGTTGGCAAGTCCTTGAAGGTCCTCCCATAAATTTGTACAATTATAAAATAATATAATTGATAGTATTCTCTTCAGGGTTTTTATTCAGATCCTCCATTAATTTGTAATGATTTTGCATCAGATGGCAGTGTGTTCAAGCAGTATTGAAGACTTCATTATTGGTACAGATACACTGCTCAAATAAGCTGTAAAAAGTGATCATACAAAGCCAATTATTATTTCCAATGCTGCACACTTTAAAACTTGTTATTCTTAAGTTTATGCTATTATTTATACCTCTTCCTATAACTACAAAGACCATTTTTCAGATTATTAATCAAATATGATCTGATCTTGGTTCCCAAAGGAGAGGACAGCAGTTCTCTGAAGCACAAATTAAAATTAAAAAGAAAAATAAAATAAAAAAGAAAAGTAAAATGAAAAAGCCACTAGCCAAGCAGACAAAATTCAGCCTATCCTTGTACAACAATTTATTCATTTATTTCAGTACCATAAAGGGAGAAGTTTCATGTTTAAATTTGTTCTATATTTTAGGAGACAAGATTAGAAACTACTTCACATTAAGCTCGCAGTCTGAATAGGTGTCATTATACAGTGAAGTGATATTATTTTGTTAATTTACCTGCTATGCTCACCAGCTCCTCACCATGCAATACTTCAGGATTTGCTGATGAAGACTTAGAAACATTCTGGATCAGCTTAGGTGGGATTGTTCTTTCTACTCTAACAAGTTCTTGGCCTCAGAATATTTTGACAGAGATTCTTGTCAGACAAAAATGGAAGACAATTCGTGTGATAATTCTGTTATAGTCTTACTTTAGTTACAGCCTGATCTGAGGTGCATACACATGGAAGAAAACCCTAACAGAATGTAATGACCAAAGAGTAGCCGCCACTGTTAATACAGCAATGCACAGCGTTTTACTGCATTTTACTATAGTTGACCTTTTCTTTTTTTTTTTTGTATTAAGAAACATTTTAAGGACTTTCTCCATGCCAGATGTGGAATTTAAGGGTATGCGAGCACAAAAGTGTGGAATTCCTTCTTAGAGACACCATGGCTTTCCTTCCACTCGATTGCACTTATTGCACTGGAAAGCATCCCATCCATTGTCTTTATTTATTTGCAGTAAAATTAAGTGTAACATTTAAGCAACATTCAAAATTCTGTGTGTGCATGTTCTCATACGTGTGCATATGGTTACATGTGTATATGTATATATCTACAGTTACTGATGCATTGCTTAAGGGAAAGATCCTGCAGGATCTTTCTTACACTTCAGAATGAATCTAAGGTTTAGTCTTCTTGTTTAATTTTCTTTTTTTTGGTCGTTGTTACTTCTTGTGTGGAATTCCTTCCACGCTTTGTACTTTCCACATTAGCACCTGCTACTAAATATATACCTACACTAAATATACACCTTCTAAGTCATTTGTTACCTCAGCACATGAATTTTTGACGACGCCATGCCAAATGGCAATTCTGGAAAATACTGTTTAAATACAAAGATTTTTAAATATTTGAAATAATTAGCATATCCTGTCTGATATGTTAAAGTTCAACAGCACATCCTAAGAACTGAGGTTAGCTTCTATGATAGAAAACTTCATTGCTTTGGGAATTAAGGAGAAAAAATTACCCCTAGCTCTCTCTGAACGTACTTTGCATCACAGTTTAAATACCAAAGGCCAAGTCTTCTTTCATTTACCCTAACACAACCTTACTGAATTTAAAACAGCCTAAATGGCTGCAGAATTTGGCCCTTAAGGTCTACACAAACCCCATTCAGTAAGATTCCTCACTTTTACCAAGGCTGTCAACGTAATAAGTGAAATCTCTTAAACATAGCTGCATATTCCAGTTAGATAAAAGGAATCAATATTGTTTGAAACTTGTGTTAATCTGAATGAAGCTCAGCCTCTAGGTGGATTCACTTTTGACCAAGCCTATTAATAAGACAAGGATAAGCACTTGCACATATTACTGCACATATTCAACTCAGATAAATTTATAAAATGACACTATCTGTTCATTTGCAAATTCACTGTTGCTTTCCCAAATGCCCTAGTTTGTGACTCCTTTAATTATGGTGAAGCTTTTGACTTCCATTACATTTTCTAGGGCAACTTACATCTGGAGATGGCTGAATGGCAGAGTCACGCTCAGCATACCTGACAAATCTAACCACTTTTTCCTCTTCACAACTAATCCCCGAGGCAAATGACACCTCAAAAATCTGTTTTTCACAACTAATCACTGAATAATCTATGTGATATTCATTTCAGATGCTACAATGGGAATTACATTGTGCTTATGTACTTGCATTTTCATTGATTTACTGGTATTAGTTTATTACCATTATTCATTATAAGATTCCCCTGGAATACCTTTTGCGTTTTTTTTCATACTAAAGAGCATATCCTTCCATTAAAACATGTTCTGAGTGAACAGACACAAGTGAGCCTTCATATTTCCCATGGAGCAGACTGGCAAAGAAGAATGACTGAGAAAATCTTTCCCCTTTTGCAGAGGAACTGCAGGAACATGTGGTTACGTGCAAGAATGCTACATTTTTAAACAGTCTCTTTCCTTGCCAAGAGATAAAATGAGAGTCTTTATCACCTGAATGTAAACACTGGTTTACATTCGTTATTTTTTTAATAATAGCACACTTCCAAACATTTATTATTGTCTGTGTTATTGTATGTTGTATTATGGAAACTCTTAAGGGATGAGAGGCTGAGTCTCCACAATAAAGCTGAAAAGGTGCCTGGTGTTCAGGACAGGCAGGCTCAATTGCTTTGTTCACCACAGCCTTCTGTGATCACAGTCAAGACACTTATCCCACCATTCCACCATTTATTCCTCCATTCCTCCACGCTAGATGGGTTTTATGATAACTAAAGGCTGTAAAGTGCTAGATAACCTTATGATTGCAGTCCACTGTAAATTCTTAAGACAGAAGCTTAACAAGCGAGTCCTTGACGCAGAGAGCTCCAGACGGCGTGCCTCAATGTATGGGAGTAATCCTGCGTATAAAGTCAATGGCTGTTTCCCACTCCATCATCTGCTGAATTCAAAGGAGTGATTTAGGGTTACCTCTGTATTCTACTTTGGCATAAGTGTCAAAGCAAAACAACATATATCTGGTGCTGTGTTAGACACAGTGGTGATTCGCTGGGATGTATGTCCATGAATGCCCATCGTCCCACCAGCCTCCCAACTCCAAGGTGGAGACATGGCAAACGTCTCAAAATAAATCAGATGTAAAGGGAAAACTAGTGAGTCACCTCTTCTGCTTTGACTTAATCAGTGAAGTTAAACTACGCTCTATGAACATTTCTTGGCATCTTACTGCTTTTTGTTTCAAAAAAGCAGTACATTTTCTATTTGTAGCTGAAAAATATATGAGTTTTTCCCACACTTGGGAAGTGGCCTTGATTTTTAACACAGATTGAATGTAGAGTCACTGTTTCATTTTTGTGAGTTCATCGACACAGTAGTTTTTTTACGTCACACTACCATTATCACACAACATAAATCTTTTTTTTTCCAGAATCCTGGCAAAAATACCCATCATTTGGGATCTCTTTGCAAGATTTACTTTTCATATTTAAAAATACTTAACCATGTAATTCAGAATCAGCTTCACCTTTTCTCTTTAGTGAATCCACTTAAAATTTTTGAAGCTGCTAAATTTATCCCTGCTTGCAGGATTTGCTCCTACTTAGAAGTGTAATCTGGACTGTTGGTTCATGTTTCCTGAGTAGAATTGAGTCTTCTTTTATTAGTCACTGCTTTGTCATGAATTTGTCACTTTTTGCTTTTTAAATGTAAAGCTACTTTTGAAATTGATACCTCAGGTGGTATTCATTTGGCCAGAAACAATGTCTATAGCATTGACTCAACTGTTTAACCTAAGCTCTTACAACAATCAATGGAGAGCAGTAGATACTTCACCAGTTTGACTTACCTCATGCTAACACAGATGCTGAACTGTAAGAAAGTCTCTTCCGACCAGTTGACTTGAAAAGATACAGGAGAGGTGAGCTCAGATGTTGGCATTTATATTGCATGGAAGCTTTACTTTTCAGAAACCATTAATTCTGAACAATTTCTCCCTTATTTACCTACTACAACTCATATTCCAAACTAAAAACATTCTGGTAATCTTGGCATAAAAGTGTTCTCAATCAATCACATCTATAGTGAGGAAGGAGATAGGGATATCTGCTGTGCACTGAGCATTTTAATGATGTAATCAGATGCCCAGTAAAGACCTTGAGAAGCTGAACTTTTGTCTTAGCATTTAAAATGCCTACTGATGCACAAGGCAGTGCTATTTATGCTCTGTGCTCCTCAAAGAGCCACGTTGTGAAAATAACTTGTTCAGAACAAGCCTACAACGGCAGATTTAAAAACTTTCCAAGCCCTTCTAAAATGCTGTATCTCCCCATCCTTCCCAGTTTTCAAAGTTCTAATGCAAAGGAAGCAAAGAGAGTGCAGAAGCTCCATGAAATAGTGTGCAACATTCAGATGATGGGATTTTGGCCTAAGGTTCCATAAGTCAAAAGAAGCTAGAAACTCCAGGCATAAAAGCAGTCAGCAATCATCTTCACCTTGTGTGCTGTCATTGAATCTGATCCTCTCTTGTGTTTGTTTAATGATTTTTCCCTTCCCACTTTCACCACAGAGCTCTGATGAATGAGGCAGTTTGTTAAACAGGAAAATCATCATTAAGAGGGCTGTATTTAAGATTTATAAGGGACAGCCAAATGTAAGTTTCTCCCTCTCTGCCTCTTCTTTTTATAACTCAGTATTGACAGCAGATAACAAAACTGTGAGAGAAATTCTTAACAAAAATATCTACTAATATCACCATTAACTTATTTTTGACAGCCAAAGTAACTGTATACCTCATTCTGTTTTAGAAAATGGAGTTGATTAACTCAATACAGCGGTAAAACAGTATTCTGTGTTCAGAAAAACGTATTTCTTCCAAAGTCACATGAATGCCAATTTTAATTATTATACTTCAGAGAAATAGCATTAACCAGAAGAAAAGGTTAGGTCAACCTTACTTTCATCTTACACCGTTGCCCCCAGCTTTGCTTTAAGTGAGGTTTCCTTTGCTGCACTGTGAACCTGGACTCTTCTTCAGGGTTTAATCTTAACAATTCCTGACTTTCACACAGAAGAAGTTCTGTCCTTGCTTCAGCATCCTTGTACAGCTTGTTTTCAGGGCAGGTCAAAGAGTGGGAAAGAGAGGCACTTCAGCACGACACATATCAGGAAGTATCCACACATTTCTTCGAGTCTCACTGTCCCACGCTTTAGGCATCCCCCCTCCTGTGGATGTTGCAGGTCAAATGTCTCAAGAGCTCCTGTTTCAGCCAGACCTCAATCCTGCAAGACCTTGGTCAAACGCGTATCCCAGGCTGTAGCAGCCAGTGCTTCAGAGCAGACCACTGCTACACGTCTAGCTTCCTACACGCTGATGCTACGGTGTATGTCTGATACAGGAGAGAGAAATGTCTGCAGCAAACAGGAGGCAGGGGAGAGAGATATATATGTTCATATATGATTTGCCTCTTGTTCTTTGAATCCAAACTCCTCTTCCAACAACAGAAGTAGTGTGAGAAAGTTAACACCACTTAAATCTTACTGGAAAACAATTAGACAGCAAACTTTCTTTACCACTAGGTCTATCAAATTATGTTGAATTAGTACCTCTACTAGAGTATCAAACAAATTCATAGGTATACATGATGTGTCAAATCCTCAACTCTTTCTACAGGTTACGTAAGCACTTGCTCTATACTATGTGTAGCAGCCTTGTGGGTATTGAGCTGTAGTCTGACCAGTCTTCACACTGTACAATGAGTACACTTTCTCAAATATATTTTTCAGCAGAAGAAGCAAAATTGTGTTTTTCTGGGAAAGGGCATTTTCTTTCATGTCACAGACTGAGCTTTAAATGCTAATAATCAAGAATATATTTTGGTACATAGCAGCTAGAGGGCCTGACTGGCAGTTAGTGAAAGATAAGGAGGATTCATTGCATGGAAAAAATTATTGTTGAACAACGGAACCAATGCTTGTTACACCTTGGCCTTCCAGCCCTAATGTGAGCCAAATGTTACTTCTCAATCTGCAACGTGTGTAGTATTTTACAGATGCCTAAGGAAATAAATTGTCATGTATATCAATTTTCTTCTGACATTTAGTCCTTATAGTAATTGATCTGAAACCAAACGCATGTTCCAGCAATTAAGCTGACTGAAAAAATGTAAAACTCCAGTGTTTTCAGAGGTTCGCTCTTCCAATGTGGGGAAAAAAACCTTCAGAACTCTAGTACAAAGGAGCAAACTTCAGCTTTCCAAATACTGCTTACCAATCATCTGTAGTTTGCTCAATAGTGTTGGAGGCTTCAAGATTAAATAAAAACATGAAGAAATAGTCCATCTCTCTTTTTACGAACAGTTATCCCATAACATATGGTAAGGGCAATTTTGCTAACACAATTACTGTTTGTTAGTGTGAATTAACATGGGGAAGGGAAAGTGCCCATAGCATCCAGTCTATGATTAGCTAGTTGTCAGGTAAGTTGCACGGTGTGATATGCTGGGCTTCTTATATGGTTTTTAAAGTATTTTTTGTCCAGTGGTGAGAGAGGAAAGGAATGCAAAGCAACAGGCTAAGCTTAGGCATTCCAATAAATGCACTAGGCAAACTTGTTTCCATAGAAAAAAGTTTATTTATGAATAGATGTACAATTTATCTAGAGAACGAAGACAAGAATTCATCAAAGTGTCATTGCAAGCAATGGGAGTATTTTTCCCCCTATCTCTGAACCAGGACTAAAACTTTCATGCAGCATTCACTTTGCAGCATGAAAAAGGTGAAGGAAGTCAGGAATTGCCAGAGGGACATAGAAAGGAATGCTGTCGTTTGCATTTTATGTTTCTGCATTTGTATATTTACATTACTATACTATTGCCAATTTTCCCAGCTCAGCTATCTACAGTTTTTGGCAACAGTCCTGTAAACATTCCGTCCTCTTGCTTAAATTTCTTCGCATGAGTAATCCCTACTGAAGTCACCACAATTATTCAGGTGCGTAGTTATACTTGCAGAAAAACATGCGGAGGCTCAGGGTTTGGCATGAAAGATGAAATGAATAAATGACATATGAGTTTATAAGAAAAGCGCTCATTCCTACCATGACTGCAGCTGAGAGACTGCTATTTTACTCATGTATACTGGATGCCACATTATAAAAACACATGATCCTCCATCTCTGTCTCTCAGTCTCACTCAGCCTCTTTCTTAAGATGACATCAGACAACATAAAACTATGTCCAACCGCATATCATTGCGTCACTTTGTTATGGTTTTAAAGAATATTGTAATAAGCCAGGGGCCACTTAGACAACCTACCGCATTTTTCTTTAGCTTCGCCTCCAAGATGCTGCTGAGTCACTCCAGCATGCCAAGGTGTACAGTCAGAACCTCTGCAAAATCACACATGCTGTGTGTCAGAAGTTAATGTATTTGCCTTATGGAAATCACATATGAAGGAAAGTCGGAAAATATTTTCCTAGAATATAAAGAAATCCTGTTATTTTGAGACCATCACTGAATAGCAGCAGTAATATTTTGTCTAATATTCTTTCTCTGAATTCAATTTAGCCCATTTCAGCTCTTTGAAGAGGACATCTGTGAGAAGTGTGTCTTTTGTGGTGTTGGCCAGAAGAACTGGGTCCAGTGACCCCAAATGCAGTTTGTGACAAACTAAGGAGTAAAAACTCTTATTTTGATTTGATCTTCTATATGAACTAGCTTTGCCATTTAGATCAGCTTTTCTGTTTATACCACCTAGATATCAGTGGGATTTTCTGATAATGAGTTGAAAGTGGCCAGGATTTCATCTCATATCCCATTTGCAGTGAGCATAGCAGGTCACATTATTAGTATTTAAGAAATAAGCAGTAAGAGAGCCCACCTTCAGATGGAAGAGGAAAGGTTGTAGGTAAGAGATATATTTGATATATGTAAATATTTTTTATTAAGTGCATTTGTGAATTTGTTTCTTACTGAAAGAACAAAACAGTTTTAAATGTTGGAAAATGCAAAAGGTCTCAAAAATTACCAGAATGTATAATTCTTTCCCTTTCCAGACAGCTCCAAAACAATAAAAATGTTTACATTGTTCTGAAATGAGAGATGTGTTTTTCAAGATTTTCTAATGATATTCATTTTCCACTGTTGGCTCCTGAAATTCTAGGTCAAACCTATTAACTTCTGTGATGCTCTGTGTGGCTTAGGAATCATTTCAGGGAATGAAAAATCAGTACCTCAGATTTACAATATTTTTAGAACAGAGCAGATATCTGTACAGTTACATGTTAAGAAGTTGTTCTGAAATAATTTACCATGTCAGAAGAAAGAAAAGCTGGAAAGATTTTTGTGAAAAATCTAATGCTTCTTAGAGAAGCTAACTATAAGTTACTCAGCAATGAAAAGAACTAGGAAAATGTCTTGCTAAGGGCTCACACTGGCTTTTTCCAACAGATTTTAAAGAAAAGCTTTCTTCATTTCTATTGTGCTTGAAACTGGCACAACATCGGCTTTTATTTCCTCAGGAGTGTTTATCTGCTTTCACAATAAATGATAGTTTTTATTCTTTTACAGATGTTACACATGTAACACATTCATTTTCATAAATTACAATAAAAGCCCAAGAGAAAAGCATTGTTAGACAAGTGTTATATTGAAAGATTGAGAATGCATATATGCAAGTGTGTGTGCATGCACTTAGGGGGTTTTTACCACACCAGACATATTATCCAACATTACACCAATTTTTCTACAACGTCTCTATGTCAAAATAATATAGTAAGACTATATGAAAAATCATAAATCTCTTGAAATTTATTTCCCCTGAGGGAAAAAAAAGATAGAAAATAGTTGCTTAATAGAATTTTTCTATCCCAACTATAAAATCCTGCCTCCGTGCTGGATTCCATCAAAATTAACTCATTACAGCACAGGCATAAAAGTTCCAGAGAAATTTAGATCCAAAATGTGCTGTAATTCTTTGGTTCTTTAGAATAGCTAAATTATTATCAGTTCCACTTCTACTCAATGCTATAGTACTTTTCGGCAAGGAACACCCTTTAATACACTAAAACGGGTGTCTTGGTATTGTTGGAAGGTTTTTTATTTATTTAAGTGCAAGTATTAGCTGTATTAAAACTGGTCACAATCTATTACAAAGGAAAAAATACCAGCTGGAACAGAAAGGCCACGCACCAGCTGGCACTCTATCCCATGCTCACTGGGAGCTGACTTGATTCACGTTTGATTAGGTCTCTAGAGATTCAATATTCCCCAATTTGTCATCTATTCAGGGTTCTATTTATCACCAGAGAGAATAAAATCAACCTCTCCTCCCCTGTCCTTACTACCTTTAGAGATACTCATGTATAGCTTGGTAAGAAGGTAAGCAGAAATGATGGCAGTAACAGCAAAGGTCAATTTTATTTAACAAGTTTTCTATATAGTTTATTAAGTTTGTTTTGTGGGGTTTGTTATTGTTCCAAGTCAGCAAATCTACCCTTTTCAAGGCTAAGCTAGGCTTTATTTATGAGTTCCGTGGTTGAAAAATAGACACAACCACAAGCTGCTGCATGCTTCTCACAGATGATAGTTACTTTCGTGAACTCTTCCCACCTTTCCATACATTCACATTGGCAAGCCCACTCAGCCTCATAAAAAGTGAAGGAGCTCCTTACCAAAATACTCTCTCAAAATTGGATGTTCAACAAAGTTTGCTGAGGCCTCACAGTCAGCATAGTCCCTGCTCCCATTTAATTACTGGAAAATCATCACCCTTCTGATGAACACGAGTATATGTCATTGCAGTTAAACCCTAACGCTGTGGAGCTCAGCCACTAAAGCTAAACCTGCACACATCAGCTGGCAAGGTGCAAAATTATCCTCACCTCTCGAGATGCTCCCCATTACGATGGGCACT
>NW_009736840.1:0-24339 GCF_000703405.1 Apaloderma vittatum | reverse complement strand
AAAGAGTGATGTTGGCAAACCTGACAGTATTGAAAGTCGTGGGGTTTTTATTTTTCAATAAATTGGAACTATATGGTTTATATGTCTATTCTGAAACCTTACAAATTAAAATGATTTCAAAAATTATTCTAAGCCTAGTAATTCCTTCAACAATGGATGGCTAAGAAAAAAATCTTTTTCACAAGGATCTTTTCAACATTTTTTCTCTCATAGGATAATATACACACACTTGATATTTAATTGAAAGCCTGCTGGATTTGCTACCACTCTTGCAAAGCTATGAGAGAAAAGCATGAAAGAAATCCTTCTTAAAGCCATTGCACATCCCCTAATAATACATCCAATAGGTCCATTGCTTGTCTTCTGAATGTTGGGAGCAGGCAGGCTGCCTTACCCACAGTTACACCAGACCTAAGGAGCACTGTCAGACTATTCAGAGGTTTCTCTAGGGCCCCAGACTATTCAGAGGTAGTAACTAATTCAGCTTCAGTTTTTCAATTCCTTCCCGTTACTTAAGGTTGAATTTGTAAAAGCTGCGTTCTCTGAGCATCAGGTAGCTTTGCTCTAATAATCTTAACTCCACAAAAGACCAAATACTAAGAGAGCAAATAGCGCAGTTTGTCAGCAAGGGTTTTTTTCAAAGACAATTTGTGAAGAATATTTTAGGGAAGCTAACGTGGAGGAAAGGAAATTCTATGTTGCTGTGGCAACTTGAGCAAAAAAAAAAGATTCATGCTGCAACACCTATGCTCTGCATGGTTCACTTTTAAAATACCATTGATTTCCTCAGCAAAGGAAAGCAATCAGCCAGTTCTGTAGAAGATGACTTCTGCTTCCCAACTGCACGTTGTTAAAAGTTCAAACTAAAGCAAAGCTCTTCTCCAGCACAATTACTTGAGGCTTTTCAGAAGATGAACCAATGTGCATCTGGCTGACATACACTGTCTTGGTGAGTGGACAATATGATTAGATTTACTTCAAATATTTAGTTCTTGATACAACCAGTAGCCCATGAAAAATGCTGGGAAATTTGACCATTTGGTTTATATTTACGTGCAGTCTGCTTCTTCTTTCTCCCTCAGGCCAACCTTCAGCCTGTCAAAGATCTCTTCCCCAGGTAAGTTGCAGCCAAAATGGTACTGAACCCAGAAATGGAGGAAAAGCCAGTTCTGTGCTCAGAGACTGGGATTTATAAGGAAGCCACAATACAAATAGATATAACTGGAGAAGCACAGAAAACTCTAAGGAGCGATACAAAAAAAAAAAAAGGGTTTTGATGAGAAAGAAAGCCTCAGACTTCCTTTCCTTCTTTTTGTTTGAAACTAGAAATGAAAAAAGCAGATGCAGGGAGGAGCAGGGTGAAAGTGCAAGGATGAAAATAGAAAATTAAAATGAAATAGAATTTTTGAGCATATTAAAAGAGAGATATATAGTTCACAACACAGATAGACTAGAGAATATGAAGATAGGTTTTTGAATTTGATTTAAAAGATTGGAAATCTACTACAGGGATTTGGTGTATTGAGAGGTGAAGAGGTTAGAGCAAGAAGTACAGAGATCCTTGTCTGCAGCTCTTTCACATAGTGAAAGGAAGATAACTAGAAAGCAATGCAGATTTACAGAAAGGACCACAGTAATTCAGGAAGAGGTAGCAAAGGCAGAGACTTGCATGCTTCTATGATTTCTTGTTTATAGCACCAATCTCTGCAGGCATGCTTGGTATTTGCGCTGCAGACTCATCCTCCAAGCACTAAGGAGAATAGCTCCAGAGAGGTAAGAGCAGAAGCTGTGGTGTTCCAGCCTCCCAAAGCCGGAGCTCCCCTGGCCAAATGAAGCTTGGTGGACAAAGCCCAGGTCACATTTTGGCATACGTAAAACATTCAGTATTATAACAGCATATTTAACACATACTGTAAAAAATACAGACACTCACCTACCATAAAACATGTGTAGCCGCAAAGCTGAGAATGACAATAACAAAAATCACGCTTGCACATTCTGTGGCTTGGAACAAATGTGTCAGAGAGAAACTCACTGTTTCACTTTCCAAGAGTGCCTAGGAGTTTGGTGGGGTTTTTTGCTTTACTTTTTCTGTTTCTGAGAACTGAAAAGGTTGTTCGGTGGAAAGAGTGGGCAGCAGGCAGGCCTCGTTCTTCACTGATGCTTGGTGCTGCCGTTCCTGAGGCAGCAGCTGCTTTCCAGAGAGGAAATATTCTTACAGCTCTCTCGTTCTTTCTTTCTCTTCTGATGCCATGCAGCAGGTTTCACAATATTTGGCTTTTCCTCCTCTGTTTTAAAAAGTTACCTAGGAATGACAGAAAAGCTCACTTGGAATACTCCATTGCATATAGCTTTATTTCTGAATACATATGAATTCAAAAGCATTTACCTAAGAAAGACTCAGCATTTACTACAAGGAAAACCCTTTTCTCATGGAATATCCTTTTTTTTTTTCCTTGGCCAGAGTGAGTACTGACCAATAATAATGGCCTTTTCTGATGAAAATCAGATGATTTTCACTGAACAATAAGCCATTTCCAGTTAGCATAGTTATTGTTTGAATTTTTTCTACTGTTTTGATGATGTTGTTGGTTGCATTTAATTACATCCCTGTGGAAACAAAGAGATAACATCCTCCCTTCTCAATATATCTCTCTCACACACATGCTAGGAACTAGCTTCCTAATTACCAAGTAAGACTACTGCTAATGACAACATAATCAAAATGTAGAAATTCATTTTTCAAATGCATGAAAAAACACCATCTGCATGCATCTTTTAAGTGAGACATTAAAAGCCTGACTCCGTCTGTTCTGTGGACATTAAAAATGTGTAAAAATTAGGGTTTTCCCTGGTGTCTTTGGCCTAAATCTCTCTTTCACCCACAATTGCTCAGTCTGTTCAGTTCAAATTATTCATAATTCTACAGATAATTTTTCTTTCTTTGATTTCATGTCATTATTTCTCATCACATTCCTTCTTAACACTTAATCCTTTCCAATACAGATTATGATGAAACTCATTCTGCTAACATATTTTTGGTAACAAGATGCTCAGAGCTTAATGAAATAGTTTCTATCTTGTCACACAGGGAAAGGGACTCTCACTTCTCCCTCGTATCTTCAGATAGCCTAAAGGTAGTTCTCATCTCTTTCGTTGCCACACCACATAATATATAAATGAGAGGTAAAGTCATGTCTCATTTGCTGCTCGGTGTCACCTCCAGATCTCTCTGTTACCTCCAGATTCTTTTAAGCCAACCTCTTGGGCTTTCCCTTCATCCGAGCTTTTACTACCTGAACTGTTTCCCTCTTTGTTGCCTACTCACTTTTTAAGTTACATCCTTGATCTATTTTCTCTCTGTATATTTTCCCTGAAGGCCCTTACTAGTAGTAAATTTTTCTGGGAACAAGTTATACTTTATTTTTTTTTCTTCACTAATATTTCTATTTCTCACAAATTGCTATAATCTGCAAATTACATTAATAAATTTATAAGTCTGGTACTAATTGCCTGTGCATCTGCCCCTATTCCCTGCTGATTATTTGTGTTATTGCCTAATGCTTTAGTAAGCATTCAGCCCACATGAACATATCTCAGCGAAGATGACTTTGGGGTAGATGCTTTGCTGGATATTTAGAATCTGCTTCAATATCCACCGAATTCAGCTGAAATATTTCAAGTGACACCCTGGTTTCTAAGTTAAAAGAAATGGCAGAGCTTCTAGACGATCACAGCTGGGCTATTTGATGGCTTAGCATTAAAGCTCTGAGCAGGACAATCAACAGGAAGAGTCAGATCCCTGGTAAGGACTAGAGAAGTGTGTGGCAGAGCAGCATGTCTGAGAGGAGAGTTCCAGACTGCCCTGGAAATGAAAGGAATGCAACATGAGCATATTTCACTAACAGAAGAAGTGCCTAAAGAAATAACACTTCAGCTACCAAAATTTTGAACAGCCCTTTTCAATGTTTTGCTTTAAATAGAACTAAATTTCTCTCTCATTAGAAATTTTTACCACGTCCTGTAAGCTGACAACTGAATTGAAGAATCACACAGAATTTTGTACAATATGGTCGTAAGAAAATTCTGTATCCAGTGATAAACATTTCATAAACAAGAGGAAAAACAAATGAAGACTATTTTTTTTGCTCCTGTACAAAAACTACATTTTCCATTTTATGCTCTGACCTCTAACTAGCATACTTATGACTTCTGCTATTCTACGTGCTATGTGTTTCAATGACATTTATAAATATGTCATATCCAAGAAAAGACAAAGAGTCTAAAATTAGTTAATTAATATGTGAAGGTAACCTTATTAATACATATATTTTTCTCATAGCAGCAATTAATTATTGTCATGACAGTAGTTTTATTCCTCCTGTAAATTAGGGTGTTTCTTACTTTGTTTGAAATTGTCATAAAAGACTAGCACTATAGAGTTAAGGAACTTCCTTCAGGCTTCAATTCTAGCCACAAGAGAGGAGAATTGAAAATAGTGAGAAAAAACAACTGCTTCTTCTGTAAATAGACTCACTGAGATACAAGGCACAGAATCTTTCCAAAAAGAAGCTAAGGTTTTCTATATTTTTCAATACTTAGCATCAGCACAAATGCTTCCTACCGCTTTCAAGCAAAAATTCCTGGTCTCGGTGTGTGGAGATAATTTTTACAAAAGTGATACCTTGCTGAAATTCAAAGGATCAATTCTGACAGGGATTAAATGGAAATACTTGTCAATATGTGTTGTTGTTAGGAGTTAGTAACTTTTCCTGGCTGTAAAATCAGTTAACACTTTCTTAAGAAGGCATGTGGAAAAAAATGCAATTTTATCCTAGACATCAAACTGATCCACCTTCACAACTGATACTTCTATCACAACATGATTGTTCAGTACCATCCAGAAAATTAGATGGAAAACTGAGAGCCAGTAAACAAACATGTAAAACCTGAGAAGTTAAAAGTGTCATAGGTACACTTCTCTGAAGACATTCTTCTACAGGCAGTGCCTGGCTGGTGGAGCATCCCATGCCCCCCACTCCAATGGCAAAGGCCACTCAGTTAGAAGCCACTGCCGTCTCTGTTTCCTACCTCCTTCCTGGTGGGCCAGGTCCCACTCCCAAGCAAGTGCTTTAAACCTCACTGAAAACTTGGATTGTTAAGGGGAAAAAAAAGTCAGAAGAAAAAATACATACAATTCAAAGAGGGCCAAAAGAAAATGTTATTAAATAAATATTTGTACCCATCCATTAGCACAAATACATACAGACCAACAGATAGGGAGTAGGAAAGAAACACAATTTTGTAGGCCATCATATTTTTTTTTAAGTAAAACCTGTGCTTGTGAACAGGTATTGATGACATGAACTGCAAGCCTGTCTTCCCCAGGTGTGCTGTAGCTGGCTCAGCTTAGACTTTGATCTGCAAGTTGAACTTGTATCTTAGATTCATGTTGTGGTGAAAATAGCAGTGTCCACCAAATTTACTAGCAATATCAAGAAGCAGACTTGAGATGAAGACCTGGAGCTCTATGCTCTCTGCCACAATTGAGGACTGAGTTTCTTTTGGGTAATGTATTTACATTGAAAATAAGGGACAGAAAGTAAAAGGGAATATAATTATTTCTCTTTAGTTAGAGGACAGATCCTCCAGAGAAACATATCAAAAGATCACCCAAAAGAAGAAAATAAAATCAAATAAAAAAGTTAAAATTGTTTAGACGTAAGCCTACTCCTGTATTAAAGCCATTACAGAACCCAGGGACATCTGAGGAACTTACGTCAAACCAGAATTTGCAATCTGTATAAAATTTTACAGTAAGCTTGGGGAAAAGTTGTAATAACATTTATTTCACACATCAAAAGAAGCCACTTAAGAACTAGAGAAGATTCTGTATCGAGAGGCAGCTATGAGAAACCAATGAAAGATGCCTTCCCACAGATTTGTGTCAGGTAGCTGAGAACAAGCCTCAACTGCGGCTTCTCCTCAAGCAGCGGCATTCAGAAACCACCGCCCCAGTAGACATCAGCTCCTCCGACAGCTTATAAAATCTCATTCTTGAACAGAATGAGAGGAGCTCTCTACTCTGCCCAGCCACTTTCATTCAGATAAAAAGGTAGATTAAGAAAGGGGGAAAATGGAAATGAACATCATGTTTGCTTCCACACTGTAAATTACTCTTTCTCTCCTATTCCACTAGCATTGTCACATATCTAAAGTAAAAAGTTTCCATATATTTGTATATTGGGAGAATGATTTTCTCTAGAGAAGGAATCTAGTTAATTAGTGTATTATAGATTGTAGATTTTTTAGATTTTATCTAAAAGACTAAGGCTTTCACATTAGGCTTCATTTGTTTCTACCCTACTGCACAGTGTTCACCTGAGTACCGCATTTAGCTCGAGGGCGACCAACAGAAGAAAGATATGAATCTGTTGGAGTGTGTCCAGAGGAAGGCCACGAAAATGTTCAAGAGACTGTAGCACCTTCTCTATGAGGACAGGCTGAGAGAGTTGAGGTTGTTCAGCCTGGAGAAGTGAAGGCTCTGGAGGGACCTTATAGTCATCTTACAGTACTTAAAGGGGGCCTTTAAGAAAGATGGGGAGGGACTTTTTACAAGGGCCTGTAGTGACAGAACAAGGAATAATAGCTTTAAACCAAAAGAGGGTAGTTTTAGACTAGATATTAGGAAGAAATTTTTCATTATCAAGGTGATGAGGCACTGGCACAGGTTACCCAGAGAAGCTGTGGCTGCCCCCTTCCTGGAGGTGTCCAAGGCCAGCCTGGATGGGACTTTGAGCAGCCTGGCCTAGTGGGAGATGTCTCTGCCCATGGCAGGGAGGTTGGAACTAGACGATCTTTAAGATCCCTTCCAACCCAAACCATTCTACGATTCTATGCAGCAGTGACTTCTGGATCAGCAGAAGTCTCAGATCCAGCAATGGGGGATCTCCAGTAAAGAGGATGAAACAGTTACTTCTTTTCTGCCTTCTCAATGAACCCTGTGAAAAGTATATGCCAAAAGCATGTACCATAAATGAATAAGGGTTTTGCCTCCTCTACCCTCAAATCGTATTTTATAATTACAACTTTGTGGTTAGTTTAAGGCAATCCGAAGTTTCATCACTCTTCTCCTAAGCCCAAGCTGTAGCCTGGACCCTCCACTCTGTGTCACCATCATCACTCATCCAGTGGAGCAGTAAGCTGCAGCAATTCAGACAGGGCTGAGAATCAATATCTAACTATCTAACACATTTCCCCATTTCAGCCAGATCACATCTGATCCCTGACCTGCATATTTAGGCATTACATAACTGCCCCTCTTCAAACAAGGAAGGGAATGAGTACACACAGATGAAAGCAGAGATGGGGGGGAGTTACTCCATTCAACACCGCTGTAGGCTGCAGAATTCACATCTTAATCTCTCCTCACTGGAATGCAATCCTATAAAACAACACAAAAACTCTTATTTGTGTGATTTCTGACTTGAGAGCTAAGTGACATTCATAACAGTAGATATTACTATGCTGAATTCTAACTTCATCCCAATTTTTGCCTTTCTAACTCTGGTATAGTGTTACCTGTTACAGTCTTCCAGTTCCTGTGATTGAACTTCTGCTGTACACACAGCACAATCATTCCCAGGGACATATCTGATTCCACAGCAGTGAGATAAGAGCCACTTTTGAAGTGGCTAGTGAGAGTTTCCATTTTGTTCTGTCTGCCTTTAGAAGAATAAAAGGAGCAAGAGAAAAAATCTCCAAGGGTACAATTGTCCATGCTGGATTTACAGACTGAAATTAAACTGAGAATGTCTTTTTGTCATTCTGTGGCTTTTTGTTAGTTCAGAATGAGGACATCTATTCCATAAAAAAAGGTATGTTCTCATTTTGGGCTGCCTCAGCCAATTTGACTAATGTGGGCTTAAGCAGTAAGGTAACTTGGGAATTAAGTTAGAATAGCTGACAGGGAGTCTGGGGCTGAAGCCACACCGTCCAAGTTGCAAGAATAGCACTGCCATTCCAGCCCGTGGTTGGAACATACCTTTTCTGTTGAATTTTGGAGAATAAAGGAGATATACCTACCGCAGGCAGCCTTTTGTCCTAGACAGAATCACATGAAAGACTTCATCTCTGTATCTGTTACTATAATACAATCTTCACTTAAATCATTTTCCATTTGAAAGTCTTAATTTCGGGTGTCTTTTTCATCTTTATTCTGTATGTACTACATTGGTCTATGTTGCAATGAAGAGATTAAACTGTAAACCATATTTGTTTTAAAATTTTATTGTTTAAGTAATTGAGGCAAAGGGTGAAGAGTGATTCAGGCTGTATGCATGTTTGTGCTTTATTTTCTGCTTTATATTCTAGCTGGCTGGAAAGCTGCAGGATCCTTCCGCATTGCCAGAATGGTAAGGGAGGGGTGAGGCATCCTACTGCTTCAGCTGAGTGCTCTGGTGGGCATTGTATTTCGTAACAGGAAGCGCATGTTCCCACCTAGTTAAAATAAGATCCTATAGTCATCAGTGGCTTTTCACCGGCCCGCTGAGAATGCTGCAACACTACCAGCACATCAGAATATTCAGTGTTCCAATACTTCCATTCAGTATGTTGGCAATAACACACATAGGACTTTCACTGCCCTTGAAAGAGCACTAAAGCTTTGCTACCTCCTCCTCCTTTTGTATCTGGGAAGGTACCCAAACCAAGTGAAGACCTCATGTTTTGAGGATTAGTTGCCAGCAAGGCAGCTAAAGGAATAGTCTTAGATGGATGGTGATTATTTACAGAACCACAGAATTGTCCAGACTACGAAAGACCTTTAAGATCATCAAGTCCAATCACTAATCCAACACTGACAAGTCCTTGACTAAACCATATTCCTAAGCACTGTGTGCACACAACTCTTAAATACCTCCAGGGATGAGGACTTCACCACCTCCCTGGGCAACCCGTTCCAATGCCTGACAGCCCTTTCAGTAAAGAAATTCTTCCTAATATCCAATCTAAACTTCCCTTGGCGCAACCTGAGGCCATTCCCTCCTGTCCTCTCCTGACTAAGATAAAGTTGTATAATTAGCTCAGATGTAGTCTTTTACATTATAGATGATTAAAGTTTGCATTTTTATTTTCAAACTTGAACTGCCACAGGATATTTTATCTTCTAGGCTTTTTCCTACTGTACCACTGCTCCATCAAAGATGACTATCTAAAATGCACTTTGACTGTTGCATTCTTGGTTCAACATTATACTCATTTGACCATTCAAGACAGTGAATGGGAAAGATTATACAGGAGCTCTGCAATTTACTCCTAATGCCAAGGTTAAACACCCCTTCAACTAAACTGAAGAAATAGAAATTTCTAATCTATTAAGGCTTTGAGAAAGGCCATAAAGAGAACATGAAATGCAAAACATGCAGTTCAAAGAGAGCACAATTCTGATCCATTACAAATTATACTCTTCTTTGGATTTCTTTTGTCCTACAAAACACACTACTTCTTACAACCAATCCGCAATGCCTATCTTCACTTACTAAAGCTAAACTCTACCTTCATGCTCAGCAAAATGGACAGGAAGATGCTGCTACAGTTTAAAGACATAAAGCCAATAATTACGGAAGAGAGAATGGGAAAGAAACGAAACAGTGCAAATAAGTAGGAATAGTGTAGTGGCAGATAGTTCAAAAATGAAAATCCAGACTTTAGATTAGCCGATTTTACTAAATACTTCAAGGGTGTCAAAGCTTTTAATTAATTATTATAAAATGCTCATCAGTCTTACAGTTATACTTTGGAGCAGGGACAACCATTTACAAACTTTTTTTCTGGATTATCAAGCACCTCGGAGCAATTATCATGAGGTTTTTAAATGTTGGTCCTACTGCAGAGTAAACATTAAATAATGATAGCTCAAAATATCAGATTCTACACCTCCAGTTCTGATACAGTTCATGAGAGAACTACAGGAATGGCTTATGCACACAGCTCATCCCTCCTTCTCAGTTTGGTTCTTTGTGTGAGTCTATTAAACAACATGTGATGGACCATTAAGTAAGTGCTCAGTAAATTAACAGCTGTGCTGGTTACTTACAGAGGCCGATTTGCTTCATGTATTTTAAAGATAGATTAAGTATTTTGGTTTTATTTTTGCTGGGTGACTTGATCAAACCACAGTATTCCCCTCTATCTTTAAAGTTGTGTTATTGCTTTAAATGCTCCTCTGCAGTGTTGCCTCGGAGTATTCCAACCACTCCCATATTCTGGGAGAAGGCTTCTGGCTGATATTTTACTTTCCTGAGTTAGTTTATCTGGCTAGACCATTTATTTGTCTTAAAGTATTCTTATGCAGTTTGACGCTTGCAAGAAGATCAAGAATTTCACATGTTAAATGGAAGTCAGCCCATTGGAAACTGAGACCTTTAATCCACTAGACGAACAGTTAAATTTAATTCCGAAAAGAAATGGATCTGGGATAATTTTAAACCTGTTTGAAAACTGCAGGCAGAGAGGTTTAGCTGAAAATAAAGTTGTTGGGACTAAAATTTAGCTCCCAGAATCTGGCAAAACAAAAAAATGTGGACTTTTTTTATTCAAGGTGGAGTTAGAATTTACTCAACTGTTTTTCTTTTTGATTTATGCTATCTGAAACCGAATGGTTGTACACTATAAAAATAATTTCTGGAGCAATAGCCTTATAGCTTCCAAATGTTGTGTGTCATAAACAGTGACATTTGTAAGCTGCTGAAGGAAAACCTCAAGAACAGAAAGCTCCAAATTTCTCAGACTAACCCTGTTCAGACAGATACAAAACCAGAGCCAAATTGAGAATTACACCCTCAGTAAATGCAGGCCACTGTTTCTCAATAGCTACTGCCTACCCAATTAGGACTCTTTCAAATGAGGATGAAGCCATAAATGAGTCTCCATTAAATGGCTCAGAATAGTAATGAGTTTAAAGTTAAGAAATTGTTCTGTGTATCTGCTTTATCCTTAGTACCAATACCTTGAAAATAAGCCATTTATTATTTTAAATAACTTACAGTCTTATCCACCTCTTGTCAGCTTCTAAGCTGATAAGAGAGAGGAAGAGAAGAGGTGGGGGCGAGAGAGAGGGAGACAGAGAGAGACTTCCCTTTGATTCAGAAAAAAAGCTGTAAGAGGTATCTTTCATCTAAGAGATGAAGAAGGAGGAAATTTCACCTAAGCAGTCAAAGGTTTGGGTGAGGATTTTCCCATCTATTGCTGACAGCATAAGCCACAGGAAGAGAAACTTTTCTCTGAAACTGAAAAAGGAACATACAGAAGAGAGAAAATGCACTGCATTCACATACGTGCAAACCCTCTCAATTTCATGGCTAAGCATGGCGTCTTTCCCGAGTTGCTACTTACCATAGCTTTAAAGAAAATACACTCACTGAACCCACAAAGCTATGTGCATTTTGACCACAGCCACTGAATAGCTAAAAGCTGCTCCACATCCTGTTATAGTGAGCATTTCTTCAAAAACAAGAATCTGATCAACCTTCTTTGCTCATCAACTTTGCTTCTTCTTTCCCCCCTCCCTGCAGGTACATTTCTTACCAGCACATCTTATGCAGCTGATGGTTTGCTTTCACTTCTGTAAACATTAAGTCTATCTGGAAGACCCTCCTGGTAGTCCTCCTGCCTCAAAAACACCACCATTAGCTACCTGGACCTGAGAAAACAATGCAGAGATTTATTTGCTCCTGTGCACGCCCCACGGTTTCCAGCTGGTAGGAAGAAAGAAATGCTGGAGCATAGGTTAGGCTACAAGACTCATGGGGCAGCACTGCTGCCACATGCAGCTCATGTACCAGGAGGAGCTAGGTTTGTTTTGGGAAGAAAACTGTAAGGGAAGCCAAACCACTGTATACATACCAACCTATAAATCTAAGCAAAGAATTTTTTGCAGTCCCAGGAATACATGTAAATAAATGCAGCTGTACAGAAAAACCATAACCACACGAGGAGGGAAAAAGTTTATCCACATGGGGGAAACCAAAAATATGTAACTTTATCTTTACAGTATAGTACCTGATTTATATCAAGAGTTATGCAGTTTCTTGTACTTATCAAGGGACTGCTGTAGCTTTACTTCTGGGAAAAGGAAGGGTGATTGCTGCTTTTGTTTCACCTATATTCTGATTATTCTGTGAGTGAGGGGAAAGTGCTTGTGAAAAACTGAATAAAGACCTTTGGTATCCCTCAGTTTCTTTCTTTTTTTCTAGTGTGGAATGGCACAGAGACAAAATAAGTAGACTTTGGTCAGAAACAGTGAAATATTATCATTATTCCAAGATGGAATTAGTTTGCTGAATCAGAAATTGCAGTCTCTTTAAGACCAACTCAGCAACCAGAGTGATGTTGCTAATTAGTATTTTAGTCTTCAGGATAGCTTAGTTTAAAACTGACTTTTTTCAGTACCAAGACTTTGATATGTTTTCTTTTGTTTTTCAGATTTTTAGGCCAAAATTACTCACTGGGACACCCAAAGATTTTCAGGCAATTTAACAGTTCACTTGCAGTATCTGAAGGGGGTTTTTCCTGATAAAATGGTTTTGCCCAAATGATAATCATCTGCGTGGTCTTAATTGCTAAGCTAATCCCTTGCACTGTGATCTATGCATGTAGTTCCACTTCTTCTGCTAAATATATTATTTGCAGAGCTATTTCATACAGTACTCTTACATCATTCCTACTCAAAGCCCCATAGGAATGAGATGTCATATGAGAGGCATTAAACTGATGCACCAGTTAGGAAGAGGAGGATTTCAGCTTAGCAGTGTCTGTCTTGTTGCAGTACCACTTTGACAGTTCTATCTCCCAAAGGAAAATGGCAAACACAGAAACCATAATTTGCTCTTCCGTTTGGGCTTTAGAAGGCCCCTTTTAAAACGCTTCTGGCATATACACATTCACGTGACAAGGAGTTCACTGACCTCGACAGAGCTACTGATTTGGGAGAGCCGAGATCACCTTACTACCTTGAGACAACCGTTCATTTCTCTTTCTCCTTTCCTTTTGATTTTTATTAGTATAATGAATTATAATATTATCTTAATAATTTTTTTTAAAAAAAGTTACATCACGGTTGATTTTCTAAAGACAATCTTGAGCCTTCTGCCATTGTCGTTTTGTTTACATCACAGTACTGCAGCCCATTTCCCATGTCTCATCTCTGCCCATTTCCTTTCAGGCACAGAGGTTCAGATAGCATCCTGAAATAAACAACTCAAATGTAACTTCCAATCCTCTGTGGATGCTTAAAATTCCATCCTGCAAATCAGTGAGAAAAAAAAGGTAAAAAAAAAGTGAGGAGGTTTCACGTAACACTTTGTTGCACTCTATCTTGGAAAAAAAATCTGATTCCTTAAGCTCCCTGGCTTCACCAAGAGGGCCCACTGCATCTGTTAAACTCATTGACTGTGACTACTGCCTTCACACGAAGCAAAACTTCAGCTTTATGAGCTTTGGCTTGTGTGAAGCCCAGAGATAACGTCATCAGAGCCCCGTGGGTATGGCAGGGAGGATGGACAAGGATGACATGCCTTAGACTTTGTGGGACCAGGTCCAACAGGGCTACATGCTCCATCTAGAACACTGCTGAGCCTTGGCGTGATCCAAAATATCATTCATGTTACAATATTTTGAGCCGCCAAGAGCTGGTAAATTTATTGACTGTCAGGCTAAAAAAAATACAGAGAAGTCAACCTTTTATTTTATTATACTTTTAGATGTCCATTACGATAGTAAAATATAGTAGGAGAAAAAATACCTTTCCTCCTCTCTTGAGGGATATTTCCAGATTACTGGAATGGCTTGACTGCTCTTATTTGGATAATTTTCATAGTGTACATGGAGCCATACAGTATGCCATATATGAAAACACAGCATGGATTTATGGATTTTTGTATGGGAGATCTGCTTCAGAAATTTCCCTTGGCCTTCAGACAAAAATACAGAGAGAAGAAATAAATTATGTTGTGCTTTTACTGCCCCAAGCACAGCAGATAACCAGTTAATGCATAATTACAGAACCCTCCTAAGAAAAATGATCATCCTCTGAGAGTCCAATTTTAATTATGCTCCAGCCAATGATCGTTTTCAGCACTGACTTCAACTGGAAAAAGGCAGATGATTAAAGACTGCATTATCTATTCAGATTTAGGGACCAAGATGGGACCTGGAGTGTAGTTAAAGCTCTACCCTTTACTCTTCCAAGTAATTCACAGTTGTGAAGTCTAACCAGAGAGGTTAGGTAAATTCTTCCTAAATGATATTTGGGCTTTTTCACTATTTCTGTGGACGAGACTCCAGCAATAAGCGATTACCACCTTACAAATTTTGCAGAGAAGATGCACTACTTGGCAGATCAAATTGTAAAGTCTCTAATTGTATGTTGCAATAAGCAGCCAAATGCTGCTGTAGCAACACACCACTAAACATGGTCTTCTTTCTGAAAGGTGTAAATATAAACAACAGACTTGTGCCACAGCTGTACTGAGTGATCATAAGTAACTAATGTCTTCTTTTTTTAATTCTAAATCTGCTCACCCAGAGGGCCTGATTCTCCAGTGATTGACAGCACTGTAATTTAACTGACTTCAACAGCTCAAGTCCCCTTATCCGCAAATGAGAGCAGAATCCAATCAATGGCAGGGGTAGGCATTTCCACACAGGAGAACATATCTCTGCCTCAGCATACAGGGAGAAGTTTCAGCAGATTTCTTTCTCCCAGACTCTAAATAAGCTTTATCTGCTTCCAATGTATTTTTTCAGCTTGGTCAGGAAGCTGTCCAGTTTACCAAGGCCAATGAGGTCAATCAAAGCCACTGTGCTGGAAGCAGAAAATCAAAATTCTGAGCTTTAAAAAAATATATTCAGGGAAGAATAAATTTCACAGATGATCAACTAGCTTTTCTGAAAGACTATTTCCACTCAGGGTTGTGCTACATGTTTTGCAATACTTATATTTCATTCCATTTCTTGATTGTGAAAAAAGACAACAAAAAGGTGAGGAATGCCTTATTTGAAAAGTTGCTATTGTTGTTTACAGAAAAACAAAAAGTGAGCACATCTTCGTGATATGTAGGAAGATGCATGCAGGAGTCTCTGCTTTCCTAATTCTGATAGTTCTGTAAAACAGATCTTACACACCAGAAGTGGCTGAAAAGAAAATCTAGATTTAAGATAGCCCCATGCTCACGGTGCAGGTGAAGCAGCCTGCCCGGTAAGTCAGTCCCGGATGCATCTGGGCCATCACTCTCAGTATCTGCCATAATTCCAGACAGGGCTTTCTAAATAACCTGCCCTGCCATCCATAAACCCTGATGCATATTTTAAGCTTACAGAATTGCTATTTTTTAAAAAAAAAAAATTTCAGTTACAAAATTTCCAAGGAGTGCTATGTTCAGGAAGATTGTAGAAAACACTTCCCATCTTGGGGTCAGCCAAATACCTGATCTACAAGGCAGCTTTCAGAAAATATTCTAATGGCTACCATGAGGCTATTTTTCCTCCAGGGTTGGGCTGCATGGAGCCAAGGTGTCCAAAGACTTCTCTTTCATTTTAGTATCACAAGAACTGATTTTTCAAAAGTTTATCAAATGATGTGTTATCCCTCTGGCCGTTGAACTTTCCAGAGACAGCATTTGAAAATGCCTTCCAGAATCCCGCATGTAGCTATGGGCCTTTTACCTCTGTTTTCTTGCTTTCAGATTTCCTCTCCTTGCTCAGTGTTCCATGTAGCTTCACATTTGTGACATCTGGGCCTTTCTGGGGAGCCTTGTAATCTTTGTGCAAATAAAGAGGTTACCTTTGAGGAGAAGAGACAGAAATATCTGTACAAATCCTGCAAGTTATTTACAGAATCTGGATGAAAATTTGGCACAGCAAATCTTGTGACTCTGTTCGCAGCTGCAGGTCTGCTTCCTCCTGGAGACGAAAATTAAATTGCAAAGAGGTGCTGACTGAACCATTGATCCCTTTCCTGCAGTATGACATTGGCTAATACATGGTTCTCAGATCCAGATAATATTACCTATGTATCTTATTGATTAATATATTTAAAATTTCACAGATGCCTAAATACTGACTGTTGATTTTTCAGTAATTTAGACATAGTTTCAAGCTTGAGGTTAGGAGAGGTTTTACTGTTTTCATCTGAAAAGCTAGAAGCACTATAGCCACTGTTAAATCTCCGCAAGATGCACATTTGCCTGTTTTCTTTATAACTGTTATATTCTCTATTCTGAATGGTAATACCAAAGCAAGGCAAATATATTGCTTAAGTCGGTAAATGTGCATATTTTGAGCTCTCAGCTTTCAGACATGCAGCTTTTGACTTGGGCTGAGCAGACATAAAGAAGTACTAAATGTGTGCCTAGAAAACATATATTCCTTTTTTCTAAGAGAATCTTGTAAGACATTTTTCAGGCTTGCTTCTGGCTTTTATATGTGTTACTGTGTCACCGGACATGGTGTACTTCATGCAGGATCAGTTAGAATCACTGCAAGTTTTGCCAGTCGCAAAGGTAATGCTGCAGTTACAGAGTTTGTGAAAAATATGATAAGAGGTAAGGGTGGAAAATTGATTTCTTGACATGTCACAAGATAAGACAGAAAGAAAGAATACTAAGGTCTCAACCCCAGAACATGGTCTGAAATGTTAATCTTTGACAACAAAAGTGTAATTTGGTTTTCATACTTATTTTCTGAGAGTAATTTGGGGATCTCTCCTGAGGCTGTCCCTCAGAGGTCTTAATTCATTTCCAAGAAACTGCAACAGAGAAAGTAAATTCCCTGAAATGTGTTAAGTCACCATATGCAACTGAAACTGTCGCCAAAGTCATTAGCTAAAAGACTCAGGACTCTGCAAACTCATTCCTTTTGAAGCAACTAGTACATCCCACAACAGTTACACATTGACAGAAAAAATGGAACTGAAATTTTCACCTAACAAGTGAAGCCTCAAGGCTTCAATAGGACGTATACATTGCAGCATGCTGATGCAGAGAGAAAGAATCAGCAATTTCTGAACTTAACTAATTTCATTAGTCTTGCTTTCCCCTTACAATTTCTCAATCCCATGCACTCCAGCTAACTCAAGCATTTCTCTCATCAGAAGGTAGAAAGACTACTACATGTATTTGAAAATCATTAGAAAAGAAAATCAGAAAGTTTGGAAGAAAAGCTAATCTCTGTCAAGCAAGAAAGATGCTGGTTCACCATAAACTGAGGTTGTCAAATGGTCTGTAAGGCCACTACATACCAGATTCTCTGCAATTACTGTGGTAAAGAATAAAAGTTAAATATTCTGGAATTGACAAGCTTGATATCCCAGTATCAAACCCTTTAGCCAACCAATACCCTATGACATGGGATTATCCTAAATTTATCAGCAAATAAATAACCGTCTTTGCCTGAAAATACCAAAAAGCAAGGAGCACAAAGGATCATTTATATTTAGAACAGCAAAGTCTGCTGATAAGGTCTCAAGTATGACTAGCTTCATAGCATTTTGTTAAGGACCTGAAAATCTTTCGATCCCTTTTAAAGCAAAGCCCATTTGAATACACATAGCAGTTACACTGCTTAACAAGATTTATGATCAAAGCAAACATGAAATAATTGCTAGTGGTTTGTGCAGCAAAGTGCCTCATACAAATAAAGGCAACAATGTCAATAGAAACTAATTTGGTTCAAAACGTAAGGAAACAGACCTCACAGGGGGGAAATAAAAAATGTATACATTCATGTTATCAGTTCACAGTTATTTTTAAATTTCCACTGTGAAGTGACAGCACCAGCAGAAATGAGTTTTCCTGAACAATATACTGTTCATAAATGTTATCTGGGTAAAAAGGATTACAGATCCTCTTGAACATCTCCACAGTCCTATAAATGAATCCTTAGTAAAGGTTTCCTTGGGAGAGGTGGGATAGGAGGACAGGCATGAGCAAACAACAACAAAACATAGAATTTCACCTCTGGAAGTCAACATCTGAACTAAAATAAATGACAAAAACTCATCCTGACTGAAGTGGCATCACCATTTCTGTGAATTTCTGCTGTCATGATCACAAAGTCTGACTGTCAAGATGAAAGCATGGCATGAATTCTTTCATCTTATAGTCATGACCCTCCCATGCCTAGAACAACAGTTTCAACACAAGATTTCATACCAATTTAAATTCTTACTTTGCTCTAAATAGTGAAAATAGTTTTACAATAACGACAGCAAGATTAGTTTTCAAAAAGTGCGTGGTATTTTACAGATCGTTGTATTATAACTCAAAAGTGTCATAGCATAACATCCTTCTTTCTAAATTGGAGAGATATGAATTTGATGGTCATACCCAGATCAAAGTGGTCAATGACTCGATGTCCAAGTGGAGATGTGTGACAAGTGGGTCCATACTGGGACCAGAAATATTTATTATCTTCATCAACGGCATAGAGGGATTGAGTGTACTCTCGGCAAGTTTGCAGATGACACCAAGCTGAGTGGTGCAGTTGACATGCCTGAGGGAAGGGACGCCATTTAGAGGGACCTGGGCAAGCTTGAAAAGTGGGCCTAAGTGAAGCCTATGAGGTCCAACAAAGCCAGGTGCAAGTTCCTGCACCTGAGTTGGGGCCATCCCCAATATTACTAAAGGCTGGGGGGTGAGGAGATTGAGGGCAGTCCTGCAGAGAAGATCTTGGGGGTATTGGTAGACAAAAAGCTGGACACAAGCTGGCCACGTGTGCTCATAGCACAGAAAGCCAATTGTATCCCGGGCTGCACCAAAAGAAGCATGGCCAGCCAACCAAAAGGGGTCATTCTCCCCCTCTACTCTGCTCTGGTGAGATCTCTCCTGCAGTGCTGTGTCCAGCTCTGGGACAACCAACACAAGAAGGACATGGACCTGTTGGAGCAGGTCCAGAGGAGGGCCACAAAAATGATGAAAGAGCTGGAGTACCTCTTCTTCAGGGACAGCTTGAGATAGTTGGGGTTGTTCAGCCTGGAGAAGAGAAGGCTATAGTGAGACCTTATTGTGGCCTTTCAATACTTAAAAGGAGTCTTTAAGAAAGATGGAGACAGACTTTTTAACAGGGCCTGTTGCTAGGGGACAAGGGGTAATGGTTTGACTATAAAAGAGGGTAGATTTAGACTAGATATAAGGAAGAAATCTTTTAAGATGAGGCTGGTAAAACACTGGAACAGGTTGCCCAGATGGGCTGGAGGCCCCATTCCTGGAAATATTCAAGGTCAGGTTGGACAGGGCTCTGAGCAACCTCATCTAGTTGAAAATGTCCCTGCTTACCTGCAGAGGGGTTGGACAAGATGACCTTTAAAGGTGCCTTCCTACCCAAACTGTTCTATGACTCTACATTGACAGTGTCTACTGTGAAATAACTTAGATGTATCACATCTGAAGACTCCAATAAATTTATCAGGAAGGTCACAAATGTTTTGCAAGAAAATACAAATGAAAGAACTCACTGTCTGTAAAACTTTGAAAAGTTATCTGTAGTCCAGACACAGTATGGATTTAAAGAGCAAAGTGTTAAAATCTTCGTTATCTACATTACAGCATTCACACCTTCCAGACCTCAGACATCAAAACGGATCATGTTCTTCCCTTGACCAAAACTCTCATACTCCAAAAAATTCCATGTAAAGAACAGTAAAAGTCAACATTACTCTGTTTACATGATGGAGGTGAAGGAAATAATGATTTATTGTTACTGACTGCAGAGCAGTCATAGCTTGACTAATAAAAAGACGGTTCCTCGTTACTGACCATGTATTTTTTGGTTCTCCAGTATCCTGTGCAGGAAGAAGTATGGCCGCTGAAATGTTGAAAGTACTTGAAACACCTCACACAGAACAAAGAAGCATAACGGACTTTTAAAAGTCTGTTTAATAACCAAAGAGAACAGTCATATTGCTGCACTGAAAAATTCACACTTGCTAGAAAACAATATCCTTTCTTCACACATTCACTGAAATTTATGGTATTGCTAAATTTCACGACATTAATGCACCACAAGAAGGTCTAACTATAAGGTTTAACCCAATCTATGCATCTCCTAACCTGTGAAAGACAGCTTGGAATAACTCCAGACCACATCCTTCAATCCTTGAGAAATCATTTCTGGATGCCAGCTCTCTTCTCTTCAACGTGGCCTACTGCTCCTGAGTAAGCTCGTAGCGTAACTAAACAAAGGCCAACTACAGCCTCCTCTAATTGATGCTCATAATCTATACTTGGAACAGTCTGAAATCATGCCAGAACACAGAATGGAGCCTTTTTAGCAGCACAGATGATCCTCTATCTGCAGAGGGAACACAGAAGATGGTTTCTCATCTGGGGCATATCTGCAGCATTTGAGCATGAGTTACATGGGTTTATGGAGATTATGAGACATTTGTTAAAAGAAATGACAGGAGCAAAAGGTAATTTACTAAAATGTTTTGAGTCTTTCTGGAGTGATTCCATCAAAACCTGATGGGGAAACCTCACTTTCATCTGGCATCCATTATTTCAGTGTACCATATGATGAGTTTTTATTAGTACCTATTGCATGGACTATTTAGATGAAAATAGTGTAAATGCCAATAATCCATAATGACATAGAGAGCTGTCTTTCACAAATACAGTTGTGCCTTTTTGTACAGGGTAAGGTGAAGTGCTTCATGGGCGAGGCATGTAGCTGAACATGAGGTTCAGCAAGGAAGAAATAGCTAGTGAACAAAAATTTTTTTAAAAAAATTCCAAAGAGTCTTAGGGTCCTGATTAGTCAATCAGTGCACAAATATAGGTGGGATTCATCTGCCTTAATGCAGGCGCTGGAATGATAGATGCTTAAGGATGAGAGTGTCACTCTAGGTTCCCTTCATACAATCAATAGCGAGAGATTCTCACCTCCTGAGAGCAATTCATTTTGGCTATGGGTCAGATAAATCACTGTGTAGAGGTGTCTATCTCTCTTCATAGATTACAGAAAAAGAACCTAAATTATTAGTTCAGGCTAAGACTTATAACCTTTAGACATTTATATTTAGGTAATTTGGGATTTTTCACTAACACTGAAGAGTGTGGTAATGCAATGCTCAAGACATGAATGCTGTATCAGGTTGGGAAGAAAACTCTAGCTCTTTCTGGTGGATGTGACAATTGCAGTAATTCAGTGTTCCAATTACAGCAATACAAAATATACTACAATGTCTATGGAAACAATGATCTTGATGAGAGGATTGAGTGCACCCTCAGCAAGTTTGCAGATGACACCAAACTGGGAGGGAGTGTTGATCTGCTGGAGGGTAGAAAGCCTCTACAGAGGGACTTGGACAGACTGGATCAATGAGCCCAGGCCAACTGCATGCAATTCAATTCAATAGAGTCAAGTGTAGGGTCCTGCATTTTGGTAACGGCAACCCCATGCAATGCTACAGGCTTGGGGAAGGGTGGCTGGAAGGCTGTATGGCGGAAAAGGGCCTGGGTGTTCTAATTGACAGCCGAATGAATATGAGCCAGCACTGTGCCCAGGTGGCCAAGAAGGCCAACGGCATCCTGGCTTGTATTAGAAATTTTGTGACCAGCAGAAGAAGGGAGGTGATCGTCCCTCTGTACTCGGCACTGGTGAGGCCACACCTTGAGTATTTTGTTCAGTTTTGGGCACTTCAGTATAAGAAAGATATCGAGGTGCTGGAGCGAGTGCAGAAGAGGGCAACAAAGCTGGTGAAGGGCCTGGAGAACAGACCTTGTGAGGAGCGATTGAGGGAGCTGGGTCTGTTCAGTTTGACGAAGAGGAGGCTGAGGGGGGATCTCATCATGCTCTACAATTACTTGAAAGGACATTGTAGAGAGGTTGGTGCTGGTCTCTTCTCACAGGTAATTAGGGACAGAACCAGGGGGAATGGTTGCAAGTTGCAACAGGGCAAGTTTAGGCTGGACATTGGGAAGAAATTCTTCACAGAAAGAGTGGTCAGAAACTGGAATAGACTGCCTAGGGAGGTGGTTGAGTCACCATCCCTGGATGTGTTCAAGTGTCATTTAGAAGTGGTGTTGGGTGATATGGTTTAGGGGTGAACTTGTAGTGTAGGGTTAATGGTTGGACTCGATGATCCCAAGGGTCTTTTCCAGCCTGAATTGTTCTATGATTCTATGTGTGACATTGGTTAAGTTTTAAGCACATCATGCCACAATCCCACCTATTTGACAGCTTCATATTCCTGTATTGCTCACCATTCCCCCCGGTCACTGGCAAGAGCTACTCATCTATTTCCAGAGAAAAATGCTGTCGGTAAAGATGAAAGCAATTCACTAGCTCCTGCTCTGTGGCTCCTGTGAAAATCACTAAGCAGACCTCTATAAAAGCCAGTGAACCTCAAAGAGTATTTGTAAATTATTTGCAAAAATAAATTTAGTAGCTGTGCTCTACAAGGAGCATAAAGACCATTTCAGGAGCTGATCTACAGTTGTGGAGTAAATTCCTAAGAAACTAAGAATATTCAGAACCCTCAGCACCTTCCAAACACAAGGCACATTTCTTTGACCTTGCCCTCACTACCAGTAATGTATAACATATGTGTTGAAAAATCACTAGCATTCTTACCACAAGTGCTTCTCTGTTCTACCCAAGGAGTAGATGAGTGTGTGACAGATGTTAGTCATGTTCTTTAAAATGTTACTGGGAAGCACTCACATACTATCACAATGAGTATGGTATAAAAATCTTACTCAGAATAGCAAAGCTACATCAATTTCAATGTATTTTTTCTACAGAAAATAGCTTTCTACTTCTTATTTGTCATGTCTCACGATGGGAGAGTAATAGTAAGAAAGGTTCTCAAGGCATCAATGAGCTCAGGGAACAACAGGTGAACTAGGAGCAAAGTTCTTAATGACCAAGACCTGCATCATCCCTTAAGACTTTCACTTAAGATATAAAATCACAATGGTAAATAAATTAATCATTGTGTTCCTAGAAGCAGCAGATCCATGCCTACTCTACAGATGCCCTTCTCCTTCAGAAATAAAAAAAAATAACAACTTCAGGTGAGAATATACAGTAAGAAAACTAATAGGCTTTTCATATCTTCTGCTCTCAGACTGCAAGAAGGAGTCTAGGTTTAGATAGCAGACACAAATAAGTATAAGGTTAATCTGAGGAATAGCACATAGAAATTATGGCCTTTACAGATGTCCTCTCTGTACAACATGCTGAGAAAATAAGTAACAGAAATGAAGTTTTAGAGTCGCAAGGAATGAATATTGATAGTGCTTTGAAGAGGGAGTGGGACTGGATAATCTCCAGAGATTGTTTCCAATCTGAATGATTTCATGATTCTACAAAAAAAATTACAGAAGAGTCCTATCAAAAGTGAAGGTGATGTTCTTGGTAACAAGGGACTTCTGAAAAACCACACATAAACCTGTAACTTCATTTTCTTTTATTCAGAGCTTGACTGTTTTTCAGGCATTCCTCATAATGTAATGTAGCATAAGATTTTGTTTCCTTTCCATTGTGATAGAAAGTGCACGTGCCAGTGCTGCAAAACCCAAAGGCAGCAAGACAGACTTCCACTAAAAACAACGTATCCTGAAAAGCAAGTTGCCTGTTAGTTAAAAACTTTGTTAAGCTGACCTGTTACATTATCATGTTTTCTAGATTTGATAGCACTTATGTGTAATTTTGGAAGCATCTAGTGATTTTAGCTTATTGTGCTTTTCCCTTCCACTCAATACTAGTGTAAAAATACACTAGCAAAGTGTTGCTTTTTACATTGCCGTAATGGAACTTCTTTTTTTATCACTAAGCTACTATGTTGAGGCAAGGTGCTAAAGTCCTGTGAAAAATGGCTTCAATAGCTTAAAAAAAAATAAATTTACATCCAAACTTGTAGTGGCAGGTTCTAGTGAACAGATAAGATTTCTCTTCATCTTTACCTCCAAGGGCTCAGAAATATGTATAATTGGATCTGCTAGTCATAACATTAAATCTAGACAAAGGTACTGGAATGGTCTATAATTGCTATGACTTAGATCATTGCATTTGCTAAGATTTCTGCCCAAACAACAATCTATGCTCTTCTTGAAAAAACTTGAGCACAGCTGTATTATATGCACATGAATTTTTCTGGGCTGGATCTCTGAAGAAACATTGTCAGTAATAATACTCTTTCCTATTTAGAGGACTGATTTAAGGCACAGTTAATTTCAGATTTTTGCCTTCACTTCCTTGCTTATCTCTAATAATAAAATTGTTTCCAAACAAAGCAGGCTGCAGTCTCAAAGGCATTAGTAAAATATATATGTGTGAATA
>NW_009736839.1:1645-27351 GCF_000703405.1 Apaloderma vittatum | reverse complement strand
GAGGGGCTTTTTAGGATGTCGGATAGTGATATGACTAGGGCATATGGATTGAAGCTAGACATGGATCGGTTCAGATTGGATGTTAGGAAGAAGTTCTTCACCATAAGAATGGTGAGACACTGGAACAGGTTGTCCAGAGAGGTGGTGGAAGCCCCATCCCTACAAGTTTTTAAGGCCAGGCTGGATGGGGCTCTAAGCAACCTGATCTAGTGGGAGATGTCCCTGTCCATGGCAGGGGGGTTGGAACTAGATGATCTTCAAGGTCCCTTCCAACCCTGACAATTCTGTGATTCTATGAAGTAACTCTTTATTTGATCTAGAAATCCCTAAGAGACCATTAAAGAAACCTCCATTCGTGCTTTCTTTCTATGCCACATTGATATTACAAGAATGGTCTTAAAGCACTTTCAGGTCCAAAAAGGTAGCTCTTATTTTCTGCTAACTTTTGTGAATTTAAATAATGCAGAATTTCCTATTTTTGTGAACACTTTAGCCCCTTTTTCCTGAGGAAAATTCTGCAACTCTTGCTCTATGACACAAGGAGTAGCAGGAGGTAGGAAATGGTCTAGTTAAAACTTCTCACTGATTGAAGGTCTCACTGGAGGTATGAGAGGGAAGGGAAGAACCCTTACACTATCTACAGACAATGTCTCAACACAAGTGGCAAAGTAAAATGGGAAAAGAAACATGGGGGAAGAATCCAATGTCTTATGGTTAAAATAATGGAAGGCAGCAATGATAATTACCCCCTGGCACAGGTTCACTCATTCCAGTGGTAGGTCCATGTGTTATGTGTTGGTTCAGTAAATACAATAGAAAAGTACAAGGCACAGATCATGATAAAGTCCATTTTCCAAGTATCCAAAATGTAACTACCATTGAGGTGCATGTAGGGGTTACTGGAGAATGTTTTGAAGGGTAAAGTCATACCCTTGATATCTTCTACTGTAAGGTAAAAGTACATGTGAAATACCAGCAGCCTCTGTTCAATCCTTAGTCTGCTTCAGCTTTGATTTTCACCCTGTGTTGCTTTTAACTGAGAGGTTTGGTTTAACCAAGGCCAGATCCTTCAAACGCTCGGGCTATGTCAGGCACACTCACACTATCTTTCTTCTGAGCATTTGTTGTATCAGGACCTCTGGCTGCCAGCTCTGTGATGAGGGCAGCCACCTGGTGCTGGCACACACTGAGAACTCATTAATGACCAGGTCTCGTCACTTTTGCTCAGCTTGGTAAGTACCTTACTCTGCCAGCACCATCTCCAAAACTAAGAGGAATAGAGAAGAACTAATGATTGATGGCAACAGGATTCGGCTGTAAAGACAATGCGTATGTTTTTAAGCAAATGTTTTGTCACATCTTTCATCAGACTGATCACTATGCAAACACATCTATAGCACCACCTAAAGCAGGAACAGATGAGTAGCAAGTGAAGAACTATCTCAAAACAGCAGAGAGTAGAAAAGAAAGCAGGAAATCCTGGGAAAAGTCTGCTCCTTCCTTTATAGGGAATTAAGGCAGAAAAAATTGACAGTGCCTCATCTTCATTAAATGGATAACCTGTGTGTGTTTCAGATGTAATCCCAGTTTGACTTTTCATCCCATACCATGTCTTTGCAGAAAGATCTGTCACATACAGGTGCCATCTCACCCCTAGATGATCCTGAAATGTAGTGCCCTGAAATGCCAGGCTTTTACAATGAATTTTGCTGATGTTGCTCTTTTGCTTTCAGTCATGTATGACCTACTTATAAGCCTTTCTGACAGCCAGTGCTTCCAGCACCTTCTACATATACACTATTTTTAGGAGGCACACTTTATACTTACATCTGTCATCAGGAGATCTATGGCCAGCCTCTTATTTATGCTACTGTACTTTGACACATTGTCAGGCGTGCATTTCATCTGAAGTCTGATGCTGCGTTGAAGGTCATTTGGACAAGCACCCTTCTAACACAGGCTTTGAACACTGATCCCACCCAAGTCTAAGTGTACGGTCTAGGACAGGAGTCACTGCTACCTTACCATACTCCCAGCACCAGAAAGTGAAGGAAATGACCTAGGGCTCTCTTTTAAACAGCAAAATGTGGTGGGAAAGGCTAGAGCACTATGGCTTGGAAGAACCAGAACTGACCTTGGATGGTTTTTGAACAACTAGCAATTACTGACCTTACATAAAGCTTTCTTTTTAATTAAGAGCGTATCTTAAAAATTCTAGAGCAAAAAAAGCAAAAGGGAAGATTACAAAAAATTTGTCTGTTTTGAGTTGAATATTTTCCCTTCTACAGAAAGTGAAGTCCTTCCCAGAAGTCTTACAAGAGGCAGAGGACGGCACTCACCACAGCTGAATGAGAGTCACAAATATGACTTTCCTTCAAGTAAGATTGGTGTAATGTGGCCATCCATTTTATCTGTGCAATTCAGAGAGGAGCGATTCTCCCTGCCTTTGTATTTTCCCCTGAGACTGGTATATAAGGCTAGACATAAGCCAGCAGGTCATACAGAAAACTGAGACGGGTCTTTCATTTGCTTCATGCCTGTAAGCAAAGAGCTGAGAGCTGCTTTGAGACAAAGAGGTGCCTGCAGGAATAAGTTATGCCCTTGCAAGGAAAAAATGTGAGGTGCTGAGAGCAGATCTCTCTACTCTCAACCCAGCCTCTGGCATGCCTGTCACAGCCATCACCTCCTCAGATAGAAGAAGAATCAGCAGCCCAAAATTCCTCTTGTGGTGAGATGTGTCCCTCATCCTGCAGCCACTGTGGTGACACTGCTGCGTCGCACCCTTCTGAGGCCAGCAAATAAACGACTGCTGCCCCATAAAACATACACGAAAACCAGAGACATGTGAGGTGCAACTCTGAGGGGGAGAATTCATGCCCTTTGGGGTGAAGAGAAGCTCTTCTGACTCTTGGTTTGAATTCAATAAATTGTGCCAGGCTATGTAGGCTGACTCACCTCCTTGAGAAGAGCTGCCAATAAGAAAGCCTCTTTGTTTGGTACCCCTACATTTTTGTGTTTGGGAATTGCAGGGCAGCAATAAACCTGCCCATAGGATTTTTAACCATACTGATAACTCCAATCGCAGCGATCAGGCTCAGAAATCAGTACACTAACGACACCAGGAACTGCATATGAAAGACTAGTTTTTCTGCATTCCACAGGATTACAGAAAAACTTCTGTAAAATTACGCAGATTTAATGCCTGCTCTTTCCTATGCAGTTCTTTAATATTGATTTATCCTGAGTATAGAAACAACTGGACAGTATAACTCTAACCCTCAGCATAAATCACTTTATTATGCATTTGGTGCAGCTTCTGTCTGGTGACAGTTGAACCCCGCTGAAGGAAAACAGCAAGAGTTGCTTCTAATAGTCACAGGCTGGACTTGATGATCTCAGAGGTATTTTCCAGCATCAATAATTCTGTGATTGTGTGTAATTCTAATAATTCAGCCCTTTTTCTGGTTGTCCTACGTAGCAGCAGGTTTTGTGTCGAAATTTATGAATTTATGACGCCAGGGTCATGGGGCCTGGGAGGGCAGATTATAAAGTTCCCCTGGAGCCAATGTTGGTGCAGTGCTGTGCTGTGCTCTCCTTTGGATGCCTTTTGCATAAGAGTTGTCCTTGGGGCTGGAATTTCAATGCAAAATTCGGTGCTAGTTTGAATGCTAGTCTTCCGAGAATCAGTGAGCCACCAGATCCAAGGTCAATTAAGAAGTAATTGCAGCAGGAAAACTATGACATAGTGGCTATCACAGAAATGTGGTGGGATATCTCATGACTGGAGTGCCACAATCAATGGCTACAAGCTCTTCCGCAGGGGTAGACACGGAAGGAGAAGTGGTGCCGTGGCCCTGTATGTTAAGGAATGTTATGTAAGCTCAAAAGTTGAGCACAGTGATGATGAGGTTGAAAGCATTTGGATTAGGTTAAGGGTCAATAAAGATGATATTGCTGTGGAAGTCTGGTATAGACCTGCCAACCACCTGCCAACCAGAGCAGCGAGGTAGATGAAACTTCCTAAAAACAGTTGGGAGAAATCTCATGCTCATTTGCCGTTGTTCTGGTGGGGGACTTTAACTTTCCAGGTATCTGCTGGGAATACAACACAGCACAGAGGGAACAATCCAGAAGGTTCCTGGAATGTGTGGATGATAACTTCCTTACACAGTTGGTAAGTGAACTGACCAGGGAAGGTGCCCTGCTGGACCTTCTGTTTGTGAACAGAGAAGGTCTAGTGGAAGATGTGGCAGCTGGAGGCTGTCTAGGGACCAGCGATCATGAAATTATGAAATTCTCTATTCTTGGAAATTCTAGGAAGAATGATAACAAAACTGCCACTTAGGACTTCCAAAAGGCAGGCTTGGATCTGTTTGGGACGTTATTCAATAAAATACTCTGGGAATTGGTTTTGAAGGATATAGGAGTCCAGGAAGGCTGGACACTACTTAGCGAGGAAATCTTGAAGGCACAGGAGCAGGCTATCCCTATGTGCCTTAAGACAAGCCTTCATTCCCTGCTAGACCCAGAAGGAAATATAGTAAAAAAAAGACAAGGATAAGGCTTCGGTGCTTAATGCCTTCTTTGCCTCGGTCTGGAGTAATAGCAACACCTGTACTGAGGGAAGCCAACCCCCAAGCCAAGAGAATGGGACCAGGAGCAAAATGTCCTCCCCACAATTCGTGAGAAGACGGTCAGGGACCTACTACTACATGTTGACGTTCATAACTCTATGGGGCCAGATGCGATACACCCTAGAGTACTAAGTGAGCTGGTGGGGGGTCTCACCAGACCACTCTCCATCATTTATCAGCAGTCCTGGCTTACTGAGCTGATTGGAAGTCAGCCAATATAACACCCTTCTATAAGAAGGGAAGGAAGGAAGACCCGGGAAGTTGCAGGCCTGTCAGTTTAACTTCAGTCCGAGGAAAGGTGATGAAGCAGATCATCCTGAGTTCCATTATGCAGCACATGCAGGACAACCAGGTGATCAGACCCAGTCAGCATGAGTTTATGAAGGGCAGGTACTGTTTAACAAACCTGATCTCCTTCTATGACTGACTGACTCGCTTGATGAAGGAAAGGCTGTGGATGTCACTTATCTTGACCTCAGTAAAGCATTTGACATAGTTGCCCACAGCATTCTCCTAGAGAAATTAACTGGTCTTGGCTGGGATAGGCATACGCTTCGGTGGGTGAAAACCTGGTTAGATGGCCGAGTCCAGAGAGTTGTGGTCAATGGAGATAAATCCAGTTGGTCACGAGTGGTGTCCCCCAAGACTCTGTACTGGGGATACTCCTGTTTAACATCTTTATTAGTGAGCTGGACCAAGAGATGAAGTGCACCCTCAGTAAGTTTGCAGGCAATACCAAGGTGGGTGGAAGCATTGATCTGCTTGAAAGCAGAGAGGGTCACCAGAGGGATATGGATAGGCTGGATCACTCAGCCAAGGCTAACATCATGAAATTCAGTAAGGCCAAATGCTGGGTCCTGCAATTCAGCCACAATAACACTCAGGCTTGGGGAGGAGAGCCTGGAAGGCTGCCAGGCAGAGAGGGACCTGGGGGTGTTGATGGACAGTTGGCTGAACATGAGCCAGCAGTGTGCCCAGGGGGACAAGAAGGCCAATGGCATCCTGGCCTGTATCAGGAATGGTGTTGCCAGCAAGAGCAGGGAGGTGATCATTCCCCTGTACTCAGCTTTGTGAGGCCACACCTTGAGTACTGCATCCAGTTCCGGGCCCCTCGCTACAAGAGGGACAGTAGATAAGGGCACAGCAGCAACATAATCTTGCCTTGTTGACAACTTCCGAATTTCACCCCCGCCGATGAGTCCGCGGTCAGGAATTTGGAACAAAATTTTGCTGTAAATTTGAGGGCTGTGCATCCGAGAACTAGAGAGCCCCCAGAGGGTATAGAGGTGGCTGCCAAGCTGGTAAACGGCTTAGAGCATAAGTCTTATAAGGAAAGGCTGAGGGATCTGGGGCTGTTTAGCCTGGAGAAGAGGAGATTGAGAGAAGACATGGCTCTCTACAACTACCTGAAAGGAGGCTGCACAGAGACAGAGGTTGGTCCATTCTCCCTAGAAACTTCCAAATTTTGCCCTGCTCAATGACCCCACGGTCAGGAATATGGACCAAAATTTTGCCACAAATTTGAGGGCTGTGCATCCGAGAACTAAAGATTCCCCATCCCAAGGACAATTGCCATGCAAAAGGCATCCAAAGGAGAGTACGGCGCTGCACTAGCCTTGATTTGTCTAGAACTTCTGAATTTCGCCCCCCCAAAGATCCCGCGGTCAGGAATTTGGACCAGAATTTTCCAGCCACTTTGAGGGCTGAGCATCTGAGAACCAGAGAGCCCCCAGCCCCAAGGACAACTGCCATGCAAAAGGCATACAAAGGAGAGCACAGCGCTGCATCAACCTTGCCTTGTTGAGAATTTTCCCATCTTGCCTTTTTTCATGATCCTGCAGTCATGAATTTCCACGGAAATTTGGCCACAACTATGTGCATTTGCCTTCTGAGAACCACAGAGCCCTCAGCCCCCAGGAAAGCTGCGACGCAGAAGGCACCCAAAGTAGATAAGGGCACAGCAGCAACATAATCTTGCCTTGTTGACAACTTCCGAATTTCACCCCCGCCGATGAGTCCGCGGTCAGGAATTTGGAACAAAATTTTGCTGTAAATTTGAGGGCTGTGCATCCGAGAACTAGAGAGCCCCCAGCCTCAAGGACAACTGCCATGCAAAAGGCATCCAAAGGAAAGCGTGGCGCTGCACTAACCTTGCCTTGTTGAGAACTTCCAAATTTTGCCCTGCTCAATGACCCCACGGTCAGGAATATGGACCAAAATTTTGCCACAAATTTGAGGGCTGTGCATCCGAGAACTAAAGATTCCCCATCCCAAGGACAATTGCCTAGGAAGAATATCTATACTGAAAGGGTTGTCAGCCGCTGGAATAGGCTGCCCAGGTTGGTGGTTGAGTCACCATTTCTGAAGGTGTTTAAGAGACAGGTGAAAGTTGCGTTGGGGGGAATTGCTTAGTAGGTGGATCCCGCGGTCAGGAATTTGGACCAGAATTTTCCAGCCACTTTGAGGGCTGAGCATCTGAGAACCAGAGAGCCCCCAGCCCCAAGGACAACTGCCATGCAAAAGGCATACAAAGGAGAGCACAGCGCTGCATCAACCTTGCCTTGTTGAGAATTTTCCCATCTTGCCTTTTTTCATGATCCTGCAGTCATGAATTTCCACGGAAATTTGGCCACAACTATGTGCATTTGCCTTCTGAGAACCACAGAGCCCTCAGCCCCCAGGAAAGCTGCGACGCAGAAGGCACCCAAAGTAGATAAGGGCACAGCAGCAACATAATCTTGCCTTGTTGACAACTTCCGAATTTCACCCCCGCCGATGAGTCCGCGGTCAGGAATTTGGAACAAAATTTTGCTGTAAATTTGAGGGCTGTGCATCCGAGAACTAGAGAGCCCCCAGCCTCAAGGACAACTGCCATGCAAAAGGCATCCAAAGGAAAGCGTGGCGCTGCACTAACCTTGCCTTGTTGAGAACTTCCAAATTTTGCCCTGCTCAATGACCCCACGGTCAGGAATATGGACCAAAATTTTGCCACAAATTTGAGGGCTGTGCATCCGAGAACTAAAGATTCCCCATCCCAAGGACAATTGCCATGCAAAAGGCATCCAAAGGAGAGTACGGCGCTGCACTAGCCTTGTTTTGTCTAGAACTTCTGAATTTCGCCCCCCCAAAGATCCCGCGGTCAGGAATTTGGACCAGAATTTTCCAGCCACTTTGAGGGCTGAGCATCTGAGAACCAAAGTTGCGTTGGGGGGAATTGCTTAGTAGGTGGATAGTGCTGGGACAAAGGCTGGACTTGATCTTCAAGGGATATTGCAGCTGATACGAATCTATGATTCTATAACCCCCAGCCCCAAGGACAACTGCCATGCAAAAGGCATACAAAGGAGAGCACAGCGCTGCATCAACCTTGCCTTGTTGAGAATTTTCCCATCTTGCCTTTTTTCATGATCCTGCAGTCATGAATTTCCACGGAAATTTGGCCACAACTATGTGCATTTGCCTTCTGAGAACCACAGAGCCCTCAGCCCCCAGGAAAGCTGCGACGCAGAAGGCACCCGAAGTAGATAAGGGCACAGCAGCAACATTGGATCCTGGAGAATTTTCTAATTTGTCTCCTCTGGGTCTCATTACCCCTTGATGCCTAATGCTTAAACTAGTAACAAATTTTGTGTCACAACTAATGACTGTGTGGTCATTGGCCCCGGCAGGCCAAATTCCGAAATTCTGCGAAGACAATGTTGGGGCAGTGATGTTCTCTCCTTTCAATGCCTTCTGCATCCCAGTTTTCCTTGGAGCTGGTGGCCCTCTGGTTCTCAAGTGCTTGGTCCACAACATAGCAGCAAATTTCACATCGAAACTGAACTTTTGCCTCCCCCTTATATGATGGGTTATGGTAACTGTCACACTCAGTGCCCTGTAACCTGGGAGCTAATGTGTATGGCCTCTCTCCTGGTAGAGAATTTAACAGCTGCGGGATTAGAGAGTGGCCTTCATGTGAATCATTCCATGTAAAAATAAGGATGTTTCATCCCAGTTTTGGAAACAATGTAACCCATTTAATTTTTTTTCATGTGTCTGGGCTCTGGGTGGAAGCATTGGCAGAGGTGGAATTTCAAGGTACTTTTTCCACTGTTCCTGCCTGCAGGACATGCCCTTGTGGCTGTATGCATGGCTGAGAACCATCCCATAGGGACCTTGGTTCGATCCCTCTGTAATGCTGATTCAGTACAGCAAGCATCTGTCACATGTGTTGGTTCAAACCACTTCTCCTGTGCTCCAGCTGCCAGTCTTGCCCCTAAACTGACAGCATCTGCACAGAGCAAACCATGTCTCTCCTCAACATTCAGCCCTAGGGACAACTCTTCCCCATTTCCTAAAGGAAAAAATGTTCAGGTGCCAACCGACAAGCAAAAAGATGAGAATGATGAAACTGAGCATGAAATCTGTGTTAAAGCTCATTAAAATATTTGGCCCTGCCCCTTTCCATAGCTTCCAGCACTGTAACGACTACGTTTTGCAGGCACGAAGCATTCATGTTACTGCAGCACCAGGCAGGATCCCACGAATTACTGCCCTTTTATGACATCTTATGACACAATGCAAATGACATCATAACCCTGATAGAAGCATTAAATTTCCATGAATTCCTTTGTCTCGTTTGAAAGGTCAAACTACAAAAATAATCAGTTGGAAGAGATGTCAGGGAACAGAGTGGAAAAAAAATCTGTCCACCTTGTTTAAAAGCCTGGGTTTCCTTGCAGCTGGAAATCCTTTTTGAAATGGATTTACATCATGCTAGAAAATAAACACCAGGAGATTCAAAGGCCAAGACATAGGATTACTAACTGGAGAACCTTTTGTCAATTCCATAAACACTTTACAAGGTGGGCAAAAGTTACCATCCTCTTCTGTTGTAGAGCATTTCACAGCTACATTACATCCCCAAATATCTACCAAGAGGCAGTGAGGTTAAGAATTCAAGGACTCCAGAATTTGTTTGGAGGGAGAAATTAAGGTAATCCTTCCTACTATAACAGAGTCTTTAATTATACGATGCCATGCTATTTTCTTTTTCCTAGACCCAGTTTTGTTCAATGAGTTATTGACGCAAGTCTTCCTCTTCTCCCCCACATCACTTGCCCAATATCTCAGCTACCAAACGCTGTGACTGTTCGCCTGTGGTGCCCCACACCAGGTTTCTTTAGTAAGATTAAGGACAGTGGCAGCCAAGATCTCTGCCCTTCAGCTGCAGAGAGACACCAGTGAGTCACTCAGTGAAGCTCAGGTCACAGAGGATGTTGATGCCCAGGTTTTCATACTAGACTCTGCAGTTGCCTTCTGGCAACAAAAAACACAGCATCATTTCAGACCCTGTGGAGGACATGCTTCAGTGCTCAGGTCTTTCCACCCTGTTCTTCCCCAGCCACTTTCTAGAGCAGATTTCTTCACCCTCTGCCTTGCACCTTCTGACTCTTTGTCTATCTTGGTTCTTTTTCCAGTCTCCGTTTTTCCCCGACACACTTGGTTCCCTTCCAAGCCCCTCCATTTGTCCAAGTTCACCACTCCTGTGCTATGGTCCTCCTTCCCTCACTGCATCTCAGTCTCTCTGCCTTCCCCACAGGGTCCTTGCCCCAGACTTCCCAGAGGAGGTTTTTGCCCTCCCTTGAATTTACACTTGGCATGCAGCTTTGGCTTATAAAAAGAGAAATCAAAAATTGTTGGTTTGGGGTGTTTTTTCTGAGAACCTTTCCTTGGGCAGCATGGTATGCACAGGCAGCTGAGGCAGTCCCTCAGCCAGCACTGCAAGAAACGGCCTTCCCTTGATCCTCAAAGGTTCACATGGGGATATCCTGTAAGCTGGCATCCCTTCAAGTCGCTCTCAATACTCAGTGCAATGTATTCCCCTTCCCAGAGCACCGCACACAGCCAGGCGTGCTGGGGTCCACCTTCAGCACGAGAGGTGGATTCAAGTTCAGCCATTCACCAGACCAGAGGGGTTCTTGTTTTCGCAGCACCAGCCAACGCTCCCACCAACCACAGCAGCTGCAGAAGGAGCCCGCAGGAGCTGCACAAGGCTCTGACAGGCACAATTAGCATCACTCAGAGCACAGTGCTCTGCACCGAACATCCCAGCCAAAATGAGGGCCATGCTGGATGAAGGCTTAGCATGATCTAGCCCATTTAGATGGTATATTTCACACAAGGAACATAGAAAATATTGACTTTCCAACTAATCACTTTTAACCATGTCTCTTGCTATGAAGCAGCTCTGAAGGCATCTGGCTGGACTGTGCAAGCCCACCTGTCAGGTGTTTGTTCATCTCTGAATCCAGACATACAATATAAAAGAAGCAGTTGAGGATTAAAAGGACTGTATCACTGCAGACAACAGTGAATTTACCTTAAGTGGCCAGATCAAATCCTTTTCTTTCTTCCTCCACTCAATTTCCTTGTGCACACAGAAACAAAAGATCTAATTTCTCCAGGGTCTCATCTGCTTCCAGATTTGGCAGAACACACAAGAGAGAACCTCCGTAAGAAAATGGCCCATGTTTTTTCCGCAAGACTGATTTTATTTGGAGGTCTGACTTCCAAAGCCCCTAATGTACTACTTGTAGGCTACAATGTCTTGGGGGAAAAAGCAAGATTTTTTTTTTTTGAGAAACACCTACAAGCATCTACAAAGTGTCTCCATTGCAGAGCTCTCTTGGCAAGTTACCAATAGACAACATGACAGCTCATAGGTTGTCAATTGCCTTAGGTACTCTGTAACGCTGACCAGCACCATTTCTTCATTTTCTTCTCATCTCGTGCATGTCTTGGACATGAAGTTTCTTTGAGGACAGGTCCATTCACACAACACTCAGCACTGACACACTCTCTCTGTAGGAAGTGGGTAGTGACATCACATTTCCTTTCCAGGTTTTGCATGGAAAAAAGTACAAGGGAAATTTTGTAACTGTTTGTTACTGCAAAAGTGGCACCTCTCCATGAATATATTTTGTATGTTCTATTCAATTCCTGCTAGGAGCTTATTTACACAGAGGAGCAGGTAACAAGCCACCGTCCTAATACCAGATGACATGGGAGAGCTGGCTGGTTCCCAGGAGGGAGTGTTACATGAAGCAGCTCCCACCTTACCTGAGCTTTGTTACCAGAGCTGTCTGCTGACACTGCACCTGCTGCTTCTAAAAAGCAGTAGAGGAAATCTTATAATATACCCAGCTATTACATTACAACCCATGTGGCACAGAGCAAAGAAATGCACAAAGCCCCCAGCGACAGATTGCTAAGTTATAAATAGGTGCAGGACCTACATAACTGGAGTGACTTGTAGTTGCAGAGCAGGCCTCCAAATTAATGACATTTATGAAGTTTCTTGCTGCAGCTGGCTTGCTGGCTGCCAAATAACTGGCTCTCCAGACTGGGCAGCAGCAGCTTCCCTCCAAGGGCCATCAGAGAAAATGAGCTGGTAGCAGCCACATCCTGTCAAGGAAACTTGGTAGAACATGTTCAAACAGAACTGAAGGTATACAAGACAGGAGGGGAAATGATTTTATGTAAAATTCTTCATTTTCAGTGAGTGTTATGTTCACAACACAGCCTGTACGCAATGCCAAAGCTTGTATTATTTATCCACAGAAAGTCATGCAATAAGAGAGTCCCAAGAGCAATGTGAACAGAATGAAGGAGTTTGATCTATTTACTCAGTCCAATTCTCATTTCATCTGCCTACTCACACAGTTCTGACTCCTCCATACAAGTGATCTAATTAGAAAAGGAAAAAAAAAAAATCTCCATGGACTTTTATCCAGTTTTGTACCAGAAATATCCATGACCCATGTTCAGGGCACACATTCCCTGAATCACTGCTCTGAGCCACAGCTCAGTACCCCCTTTCAAATGCTCCCAGGAGAAGCATGTTTGTCGCACCCTGCATGATGGTGGGGCTGGGAGAGCAAACCTGTCCTCTGTTCCTGGTGGGGCACGTCAGCCAGGAAGCCACCTACTCTAATCTGTTTTCACAGGAAGAGTCATCAGAGACTGGGCGACAATTGCATCCCCTGAATTCTTTTCTTACCAGAATAACAAAAACAAAACATTGTTTTAAATATCACTATTGTCACATTTCAGAGTTCATAATTCACTAAAACAGAGATTATTTTATGCCTGATGAGCTGCTTCCAGCAGCCTGCAGGCTCCAGCACAGCGCAGTAAGTCATGCTAACCGATGGGCAGCCGCTTTCCTTGGGCACACTCTCACCTCAAACAGCACACAATGACTGAACTAGTTTAACCCTCTGTTAAAAAAAAGAATAATAAATCCCAACCAAAAAAACCTGCTCAACTAACTTAAATCAGCTTGTATTTGCTTTGAGATAACAGCAGATGGCTATGGCAGATTAGCCAAGGAGAGGCAATCTGCACTTTTCCAAACCTTATGTAATACAGCTTCATATTTTGGCTGAGGTTTTAACACCTTCCTAACTCCGAGAGTTTGCAATAGCATTTTTCACTTCTTGGGATGCATTCCTCAAAGCCAACTATCTGTCTGAGGGAAACAGACATTTATAATGACATAGTACTTGCACATCTCAGATAGGATTCGATCACATTATGCTGCGTCCACATGTTTATCTTCCTGGCTATGGTCCCTATCTTTATATCCTTGCCCTGAAATACTGAATGTCTAAATAGCGTGCCAAATATACTCTGGTTTCTAAGAAAGTCTTTCTTAGGCATACAGTTTTCACATGCAATACACAGGAACTGCAGACAGCTGAACTGCACAGAGATTTCCCATATGCCATAAATACAGGCTCTGGAAAAGGCAGGTAAGGGTACTTGAGTCTCTCTGAGCTTTACCGACTCAGCAATGACCTGTTGCACGAACCTCTATGCCCCCCCTAAATATTTGTATCTTATTTTATGCAACCACAGATATTGCCTCCTACACATATAACGTCATCCCTTCGACTTCTTTGATTACCCCAAACTCTTGGTTGCAAGCCCCTCCTCTAGCAGGAAGTGCCCTACAACAAACAGTGTCTTAAAAACAGATAAAGCAAGTACTTGGTTTCCCATTTAGTCAAATACCATTTAGTCAAATACTAAAGAAGCTATAAACCAACTCAGTTTAGCAACTCCAGGCTAGCAGACATATTGTGCTTCTCATATCTTCCTCCCACCTCACCTTTTAGCGCTCTTTCAATGCAAAATTCCTTCCACTCTATAACCTTGATTGCCCACAATTAATCCTTTTACCATTCTCTGGATCTCTCTAGCATCACTCTATATGTAATTTCTTTTTCTACTTCAAATTCAGGATCAAATAACCGATCCTCTCTCTCTCCCTCCCCTTTCCTTTCCCCTCCTGGCTCTTTGAGAAATATTTTTCCCCTTGATGGACCCAGCTTGCCCATCACATCTCAAAGCCTCCCCATCTCCCACCATCTCCAACTCCCTCCTTCTTGACTGGATGTAAAGTGCCTAGCAAAGACCAGGACATTTTTATTGATTATTTTGAGTCACCTACCAACTGTGGCCATGTCCAGCACACTGTGTTAGAGGAGAGGGAACAGGGTTTGGCATTGCACGCAGCGAGGGTGCCTGGAGGAGCCATGCTGTGGGCCAACCAGCCTGGGAGCTGAAGTCACCAAGACAAACAGATCACTGGGCGTGTGAAGCCAACACACAACCAGTTTTCAGAGAAGCTTAAATGCTCACTGGAAAGCTGACAGGCTAGAGCTTGCAGCATTAACGGCAGGCCTAAAAATACTCACCCAGGGAATTCAGCGTGCAGGGCATAATCATCAGGACTTCTCATTTCCAACAAAGCCAGAAGAAACTTTATCTACAAAAACACCTGATCTCATGAAAGTTTTCAAAGAAATCATCTGGCTGTTCCAGCTGGTACTGAAGTGCTTTAGATTAGGTTTCACACAGAATTTAAGAATAGAAATACACAAACAAACTCCAGCCCTTTCCACTGCACCTGCAGTGTCCTTTGATAAATGTTGTCCTTCAGCAGCCCCAGCTCCTCGTTCAATTCCTGCACATATCATAAAGTTGCTGGTGGACTGGAAATTGTGGAAATATCACACAGCGCAATTTTTTGAAGAGTTAGGACAGGGCAAAGGGAGTTATGCATCCCAATGTTCTCTGCAGATGTCAGCATTGCCTGGTGGCAACGAAGGACCTCCTGCAGAGAGTGGTCCCTTCCCTCCCTGTAGCTTGCTGGAGAGCAACTCCCAGTAGCATGGGATCTGAAGATCCTAATGTCTACCCAACAGCTTCAGGTTAGAAAAATACCTTTGAGCCTGCTACATCAATGGAAAGGCATCAAGCAGCATTTTAGACCCTGAAAACTTGTCCCTATTTCCAGCCCTGCCACTCCTCTGCTGTCTGAAGTTGGTGACCAGGCTTCTCTGCTGGTGACATTTCTCTTCTCTCTCAAGAGCCTTGAAGTGCTGAGAAAAAGTATGCAATGAGAGCTAGTGAGCTGCTAACTGGAACTAACACCAGAAAGAAAGAAAGGAATATTTCTTTCATTACCGTTTGCCCTGTTGCTTTTAAGGCAACCTCATCTCACACATAGAATCATAGGATTTGTGTTGGAAGGGACCTCAAAGATCATCTGGTTCCAATCCCCCTACCATGGCAGGGACATCTCCCCTTAGGATCAGGTTGCTCAATGTTCCATCTAGCCTGGCCTTCTACACTTCCAGGGATGGAGCATCCACAACATCGCTGGGCAACCTGTTCCACTGCCCCACCCTCAAGGTGAAGAACTTCTTCCCTATAGCTAGTCTAAATCTACACTCTTCCAGGTTCCACCCATTACCCCTCATCCTGTAACTACATGTCCTTGTAAAAAGTCCCTCCCCAGCCTTCTTGTAGGCCCACTTCAGGTACCGGAAGGCTGCTATAAGGTCTCCCTGGAGCCTTCTCTTCTCAAGAGAGCCTAACTCTCTCAGTCTGTCCTTGTAGGAGAGGTGTTCCAGCCCTCTGACCATCTTAGTAGCCCTCCTCTGGATTTGTTCCAACAGCTCCACGTCTGTCTTGTGTTCGGGGTTCCAGATCTGGGCGCAGTACTGCAGGAGGGGTCTCACAAGGGCAGAGTAGAAGGGTTAGAATCACCTCCCTCAACCTACTGGTCACACATCTCTTGATGCATCCCAGGATATGGTTGGCTTTCTTGGCCTCAAGCACACACTGTTGGCTTATGTTGACTTTATCATCCACCAACACGCCCGATCCTCCTCCCCAGGACGACTCTCAATTCCCTCATTGCTCAGCCTGTATTTGTGCTTAGATTGCCTCAACCCAGGTGCAGGACCTTACACTTGGCCTTGTTAAAACTTCATGAGGTTGGCCTGGACCCACCTCTCAAGGTCCTTCTGGATGGCATCCTTTCCCTCTAGCATGTTGACCGCACCACACAACTTTGTGTCATTGGCAAACTTGCTGAGGGTGCACTTGATGCCACCGTTGTTGACAAAGATGTTAAAATAGTACTGGTCCCAGTACAGATCCCCGAGGGACACCACTTGTCACTGGTCTCCAGCTGGACATTGAGCCATTGACCACTGCTGTTCGAGTGCAATCTTCCAGTCAGTTCCTTATCCACCGAGTGGTCCATCCATCAATCCATGTCTTTCCCACTTGGAGATCAGGATGTTGTGTGGCCTTGCACAAGTCCAGGTAGATGACATCAGTTTCTCTTACCTTGTCAACAATTCTGTTACTCCATCATAAAAAGCCACCAGGTTTGTCAGGCAGGATTTTCCCTTGGTGAAGCCATGTTGGTTGTCACCAATCACCTCCACATTTTCCATGTGCCACAGCAGAGCCTTCAGAAGGATCTGCCCCATGATCTGGCCAGGCACAGAGGTGAGACTGACTGGCCTGTAGTTGCCTGGGTCTTGTTTTTTCCCTTTTTGAAAATGGGGGTGATGCATCCTGTTTTCTAGTCAGTGGGTACTTCACCAGACATCTTGAAAAAAAAGATGCAGAAGGGCTGAAGTGAAATTGTTGTCTTTATCTGCAGCTAAAATATTTAGTGGAAAAAGAGCTCTTTCAGGAGGGATTGCTTCTAACATCTCAGTGAAATCTTAAGCAGACAGGCCTCAGTGAATAGTCCACCTCAAAAATACAAATTTATAATCATTTGAGCCTCAGGCAATGAAGGCTAGAAATTTAGTAGCAAGAGCTGACAGAAAATGTCATGCTGCTCTTTATAGGGAGGACAACTAAAAATAAAGTAATATCAAAGCTGAGATGACTGCGTCATGCTCTTTGGACATTATTTTGATTTTTAAGTGCACTGGAAGTGAGGCTTATAAATTATAGATGTTATTGGGAGCAGCATGTAAATATTACAAGACAGAAACAGGTTATTAGAGAGAAAGTAAGGAATAAAGAAGGATGGAAAAAGATTTGAGACAGCCTGAGGAAGTCAGTAAAAACTGTTCCTGGCTACAACTGTGCACTCAGAGAGGTTTTACTTGGGAGAAGTAGCTTTTTCTGTCAAATACAGATCTATGTTGTCATCGACATCCCAGCAACAAATACAAATATATGAGTCAATTCTCCGAAAAAATACAGGGCAGATTAATGAGTCATTATCTCCTATAAACCTCCAGATCATGTGAGTGAACAAGGTGACAAGCTCCTGAAGCATCCTTTGTAATACAGCTTTCTCATTCAGCATTACGACTAGGGTTTCAGATCAAGAATCTTGTTTTGTAAGTGTGAAACTGCCAGAACTAAAGACGTGCGCACATTTTTCAAACTATCAACAACAATTTCAACCATTTCCTGACTCAAGAGAAGCTGTATCTTGACTTGATCTGGCAGATGATAAGCAAACACAAAGCCAAAACAGAAACCAAGCGGTTACGCTTTGGCACAGGCGAGCGCTTTGGCCATTTGTTTTGAACATCACAAATGCACAGCCCAAACCACCAATCTAACTCTACTTCCTGACATTTCTCACAGCAAGATAGGAAAAGCACATAAAAACATGAGTTATCATTATTTAGGAAATTAAAATTCCGCATTCAAAAAAAAAAAAAAGCATTCAACAATTTTAAAAGCCTCTAGCTTAAAGGGAAGAATTGAGCAACCATACACTCAAGGAAACATCAAAACCTCAAGCTGTAACACAAAGGCAAGAGCAGAAGTTAGCTGATCATACAAGCTTAATAAAAAAAAAAGACTATTGAAAAAAGAAACGGAATTTAGCATTAAACAAAGAGGACTGGGGTTTTCTGATGATGCCAAGAAAAACAAATGATACAGAAACACAGAGTTATCTAGTAATGAAGCAAATACGGTAGCAGTCTATAGATATTTCTGTGCTACAGTAACAGGTAAAAGAGCATTGGCCCCTATCATATGGTGATGAAACACCCTGTGTTATAAAAATATCAGGAAAAGGTTTAACAAAAGCTAATGAGGATTCAAGTTTTAAAAAGAGCCATCCTAAGGGTTGTTCAGATCACTGAAGCTGAATCTTTAAACCTCTGAATGTTGGGAAAGTTCCAGGCGAGTACAAGAACACATACATTGTACCAGAAAGCCCCAATTTTGGCCAGGACAAAAGGCTGGCTGGCATGGGACTTCATAACAGGTAATATTTTTTCCCTTCTGCAATAGTTTGCCTTCTGGACCACGGAACGACAGCAATATAAATGCATGTGGCACGTGCCAAGCAGCTCTCAGCCTGGGCACTGGTCAGATCTTCAGCCACAGTAATGAGTAAGAGATCATTTCCAAACACAGGAGAGGACACCAGTCCACTCCTAATGTTTGCTCCTTCTTGTCAGTGTCTTCACAGCACAAGCAAAGTCATTCTTGATCCAGGGTTACAAAGGACAAGGAGATCTAAAGTCTTTAAGTAAGAAGGACAGACACTGGTGCTTGATGGCCTGAATTGCTGGTGAGCCCAGAACCAGAATCCAGCTCCTGCTGCAGGAGAGCAGACTGAGCTATACCCCTGAGGAGGAATCCCTGGCCACACTCACTGCAGAACCAGTAACTTTTTTAAAAGGCTTGTGTTTACAACAATTACCAATCCACTGTGACTTAACGTGATCAGTATATTTAAAGCACTCAAACAAGGGAATATCAAGAAGCCAACCAACTTTTCATTTGGCTCTGTTGCAACTACCACTGTGCTCCATTCTGGTATCCACATGCCTAGAAAGCAACTGAAAAACTATAAAGGGATCAGTGAACAATGAAAACTGTTAAGGAATGAGGGATGTACATAATTCAGTCTATCTGATTTATGAAAAAGAACATTACAAATGTTTTCATCACAGTTTAATCACCAGCTTTCACAACTGGCATAACTAATGGCTCTTACATTCAGCAACCAAAAATATAGCAGGAATCAATTGATGGAAGATGAAGCTAAGCAAATTCCTCCTAGAAATAAAATACAAAGCAAGAGTGGAATGACTGATCATTGGGTTTACGTATCCCATACCTTGTGACAGACCTTCCCTCACTGGGAATCTTAAACCAAGAAAGATTGCCCCTAAATGTCTACACAACGTTGTCCACAACTCAAGGACTCAGAGAAGTTACTGTAGAAATCTTCTCTCTCTGCCTCAATGTTTTATTGAAACTAAGCATAAAATATTAAAACAAAAATACCTTGGAAGACACAGATTGTTTAAAACATTAACAGCAAAGCAGGTGATGATAAAGAGCACAGGAGTATAAATATTCATAGAAAGAGCTGTCCTATTCAAACACGACATTAGCAAAAAATCAGAGGTAAGAAGTCTGGCAGAGAGATGGAAAGAAAGATCACGTCATTTTCTGAAAGAGAAGCATGAGATTAAAAAAAAACAACAAAAAACCCAAAACTCTGGGACAGTCCATAAAGTAACAGTCGTGACTTCTGAAGGGACTTAGGCTGGCGAATGATTTTATTATTGTCTCTGTCATGCTCCTTTGTGCGAAGATGAACAGAGAATTTTATTTCGGAGCTTGAGAAAATGCTGTAGATGTTTATCAAACCTTATCCGTAACTGCCACTGTCCATAACTGGTTATTCTAAGGGGTGGGTAAGTAAACTACCCTGCAGGAGGAACAGGGCTCATCATCAGTCCATTGCAGGTGGACCGACTCTGAGAAAGGTACATTAAAATGAGGGTAACTTAACAATTCCAGTCAGGCAATGCCCAGATTCAGGTTAGAGTCAAGAATCAGAAAACACAGCAAAAGAAAACAAGTAGGTGAGCATCTATTCTCCAAAAGTGCCACAAGGGCGTTGCCAAGACAGTGTTGTCATTCCAGTGCTATGGATTTGTCCACAGCAAATCTGCCCATACCTCTGTCCGTGGAAGCAGATGTCCCAGCCACAGTTTGCACCTCTTCAGGTCTGATTCTTTGCTGAAATAACTCGACTGAGCATTTGACTTTGAGTTATGACAGAAAATAAGACACTAAAGCTGCAGTATAATAGTAATCATTTTTGTCCTGGTTTGAGCTAAACAGAACCAATTCTGTTCCATGATTTTACTTTTCAGTTCAGTCTCTTCCAAGAGGCTGCACTTCCTGAAGTCAACAGCATGGTTTTGCAGACAGAGCCTGCTACTAGCAGTAGTAACACCTGATGTTTATAGTTACTGTCAGGGATTGGTATGCAGAAAGGCTTTTGCTTATATTTCCTCCTATACTGGACGTCACTGCTACATCTTGTGTAACATGTTGGGGGTGCTGGGAAGGAAAATAGGTCACAAAGAAGTAAAAGGTTGCACCTCCAGTGAGGAATAGACAGGACAGATGATCAACAAGAGTATTCCATTCTAAATACATAATATTTAGTACAAAACTGAGGGATCATGGAGGTTAAGGTCTCTTCTTCAATGGCTGATGTCCAGTGGGGACTCCATCCGATCTTCTGCCTTGGATCCTGATGTCAAGTAACCAAATCCAGCTCCTGTGCCAAGTTCCCCTCTGCCATTGCATCTGAGGCTTCCTCAGTGCCACCTGCTCTGCAGCCCCAGTGAGGATTGGGGGACAGTTGGGTTCCATACTCATTTTGTATATATTTATCATTATTTTAATTATCCTCTTATCATTACTGTTATTGTTTTATTAAAACTCTTTCAGTTTTCCAATCCATAAGTGTGTCTGCCTTGTTCAGTTTCCCTTTCTGTTTCGGGGAGGGAGAGAGGTTAGAGAGTCAGCATTCAGTCGCCAGCCCAGTCCTAACCCTCAACACATTTATTTAACAAAAAAAGAAAAAACAGTCCAGATTATTACTTGCCTCTGAAGGGATAGTTGGAGTTCTTAAAAATCAAGGCTTGGCTGACAGAAAAGACTAATCCAGAAAACAAAACTCCAATTGCTTTATTTCCATGTTATGAAGGAGGAGGACTATTTTTAAAGGAAGCCTTCTTTTTAAGAGGGGTGGGTTCACCGATACATGTATGACTCACTGCTACCATACCTCACTTACGGACAGTCTGAACATCAAGGGTAGAAGTTTTATGTACACGTTCAGCCTACTGCATTAAAAACTCCTTGGGTGCTTCGAACAAATGGGAAGAGACAGAGTGTATGAGTGACCACTCATCTCTTCTTGCCCTATTAATTCACGATAACATATGTTGTTTTTTTCTTAATGAAGTGCATATATCTATGTATTTTATGTGCCCAAGTATGCTGTTCCTTCTTTACATGTTGAATGCCTGCTATTCAGTCACTGGGAGTGATTTGCCATGAAAGACACACTAGACATTTCCATCTTCTACAGAGGAACTCTCTCACAAGAAGCTTGGGATTCCAGTCCCTGTTTTATAGTGGTGTTTCTGCTGTGTCTTCAGAGGTAAGGAAGAGCTATGCTATTTTCTAATAGACCTTTAGGCCCAGTATTACAAAAGACGACCACAAACAGAACTCTTCTCCAAGTTTTTGTGGAGTCCCTCTCCCTGACCTTAATGCAAAACTGGAAGAGTCACTGCCACATTTTATATCCGTTGTATATCCTCTGATAGTTCAAGTGAATTAAGTGTCATTTTGGGCAAATAGCAAATATGGCAGTCAGCAAAAAAAAAAAATAATTAAGCATGCATCTTTATATAAAGCTTCATTTAATGTCCTTTGAAATAAACGTGAAGCCTTGCATTGACGTCAGCGAGCTTTCAGTCAGGCTCATACCACTGTAAATGTAAATTCGAGCTTTCCGGTAGTAAAATTCATGTAATAAAACACATTTTTTGATGTACTGAACAGCACAATCAGACTTCCCTTTGATCATCCACAGCAATCTTCTTCTGAGGGTTTTAAAGTGTGTTACAAAGGGATGCAAGCATCATCAGCCTCAATTTACAAGTGAGAAAGAAGAGGCAGGAGAAGACAAAATGATTAGCAAGGCTGCCTAATATATCAGTACAGAGATGAGAATATAACACAAGCTTCCCAACACCAAATTGAGGTCTTACTAGATAAGTCACGCTGATAGAGGATCTAGTTTGTTACCAAGATATCAAAACAATCCTTCCTCTTTATCTTCCTAGGCAGAGCTTTCAGAAATGAGCTCTGAAAGCTTCGGACACAAATTCCAGTCGATATGGAGGTTAAAAAACTCCCAAACAACAAAGCAAAAAAAGAGACCCCCAAAAGTCCTAAACAAAAACAGTACAAAGTCCCTGTAAAAACTTCATGTGATTTCTGCATGATTCAAAATCAGGCTCAGTTTTTCAATGAATTTTCATGTATGAGCCTTACGTTTAACTGAGCAGAGGTCCATGGGAGCTATAATTTGGGTATCCAAGGCCATGGGTTCGATTCCTGTTCAGTCCCCATGTGTTGCCTGATCTAGTCGAGAGGTGGCGTCCCTGCCCATGACAGGGAGGTTGGATTAAATGATCTCTAAGGTCCCTTCCAGCCTAGGCCATTCTATGATTCTATAATCTTCTGTCTCCTTTCTCCTCCCAGGGGTGGGCTCCCTGACTGGATGACAGCTTCCATGGTTCCTGTGTGACCTACTGTAGGTGATCCTGCTCTGGTAGGGGCGCTGAACTAGATGATCTTTTGAGGTCCTTTCCAAACCCCACCATGCTGTGATTCTGTGACGTAACACTGTGTCTCTTCTTGCCGAACTGGTCGCCTCTGTGCCTCATCATACGTCCTCGCGTGAAGAGGTGGCCCTCTATTACAGCCATCTGGCATTGCCCAGTAGCCACAGCTCCAGTTTCCATGCAGAGGTTAACTAGAAGTCAGAGAGGACAACAGCTCTGTGCATGGCCTCAACCCTGCCCAGCTGCGGGGTCACTCATGCCAAACCATGTTCAGGTCCCTCAAGCAGTTAGTGACTCCTCTGTGGGCTTACCCACATGATGTTCTACCCTTTGAGCACCAAAAACTTGCTGTTGGACTTATCAGCTACGGCTCTACACACCACCTCACCTCAGGGACTGCTCAGGGTCTGACAGTGCTCTGCATGCCCTCAAAATGGGTGAGAAAAAAAAAAAAACAATAAAAAGGAAAAGCTATTTTCACTGTTGGATTTTTTTCATATAGTCTGTGGTCAAGTATAACAACATGTGCTGACAGTCCATGTGTGTAAAAAGGAGGAAAGTCCGATCAATTTGTGTTAGGTCAAGGAATCATATAATTATTCAGTTTAAAAAAAAAAAAAGACATCATATTTGTTCAAACAAAGCACCTATCTAATACTTTACACGAGATTTCCCCTGCTCAAAACCTGCAGCACTGTCTTGCCCCACTAATAGTGATTTGCAAGTAGTTCGCCTTCCCTGAATTTCAAAGGACAGCATGAAGATAGCAGTATCAGATGGCTCGCCAGAAATCCTCATCATTTATGCAGAGAAAAGCCTGATTAATTAATCAGTCTTTATTTAAGCACAGAATTTAAGCACAGAAGAGGAAAGAAAAGTGGAGATGCAGAGCCACTCCAAAGGAGACTGTGAGGAAATGCTATTTTTAATAGAAAAGATTGGCTCACAGTGCAGTCTTCAAAGTCAGGACTTAAAAACTGTTTTCTATTTCTGTTAGATGAGCAGTCACAGCTAGGAAAGCTGGAGCCCACTGCTGCTTGTGCATCAGCAGCAAGCCTATTTATGTAAGCTGCCGAGTATTAATACATAGCAAATGGCAGGGCACACAGTTTGCAGACAGGCAGACAGTGCCAGAGAGCTGCGGACACAAGCACCCACACGCTTCGTCTCCTGCCCAAGAGGAGCAGAAAACTACCTGAACCTTGCAGCGTTCAGAAGCGCCTCCGCAAGTCGAATCCCAAGCTGCCAGACAAATGTTCCTTGGGATATGTGCCTGCACATCGGTGTGACATCCCGTGGCAGGTTCGGTTAGTCTCAAGCGCTCGCTCTTACCTATGTTTCTGCCACCCGGTGCCATTAGTTTTGTCCTTCCCCCACCTCCCTTTTCACAGCCCCATGGCTGCTTCGTCACAGCATGCTGCGCTCAAGGCCAGATGGAGCAAGAAGGCTTTGTTTCAATCAGCTCCTGGGTCAATTAATATCCTTCTGACTTCTCTTATCCAGGGGTCAACATTGCACCCCTTATCATCCCCTGGGGGATGGAGGCAGCACTTTGAATCCTCCTGTCATTTTCTTCTGCTTCCCTGCCAGAGGACGGGGGGGCACTGCCGTCCTGTTTGCTGCACATCGCATTTTCATATTTCACACACAGACCCCAAAACAGCAGTGTATTCTTCCACGTCACAGAACATACACCACATGGCCAAGTTACTGCTCCATCCCCCCACCTCCAGCAACCTGGGTTTCTCTACAGTGCTGTCATGTTTAATCTTAAAATCCAGTGCCTCTCCTTAAGTATTTTCCATTCCTCTGGAGGATGAACCTTCCTTTTAGTTGTTTGAGCTCTGCCTCGATTTCACATGGTTTGGGAGACCCGGCCAGCAGCTTCATTGGCATGAAATGCATGAGGCTCCTTTATGCAGATGGCGTCTAAGATAATACTATCTGGTTGATGAGGTCTTTTCTAAGGAGGTCAAAATATTAAACTGTTTTAGAGGTTGCTGAGGTGCAGCTAATGAAATAAGAAGCCTGGGGAGCAGGACCGTGTCCCTTTCTTGCCAGGTCATGATGATATGGCCTCACCTCATGAATAAACAGGTTTTCCATTAAAAAAAATAAAATAAAAGGCATCTGTATTCATTTGCAGCAGCACTTTCATAAGGGCTGCCTGAAACAATATTAGGACTGTGTCTCCATAGAATTTATTAATCATACATAAAATACATATGTTCTTCTCCTGGGACTCATTATCAGGGCTGGGGGCAGATGGGGCTGAAACTGCACTTCTTGATGGCTAGGTGGGAAAGGGAGCTTGGACTACTGGAAAGGCTTGAGAATCGCTGCCTTTAACAGGCTATGATTTAATGCTAGGAAAAACTGTATCCCCTCCATAAATGTACTTGGACTAGATTTTATGTAAGTCAATGCAGAAAAACCTTACTCATTCTTCTGTCACTAATCCAGGCACCTCGTAAGTTGCACAGGGTGGGGGGAGGAGAGGAAAATTGGCACACTGCTGCTTGCCAGACAAAACACAACACTGATTTCTCACTGCTCGGATTTCATTAATTTTCTACAAGACAACAGCAGAGTATTTACTAATATACATGAAGCCACACACAGAACTTTGTAGGTATTTTATTGCCTTTGCTCTTTGATATTATCTACTACATATAACTAGATGTAGAGGCAGTCTTTTTTGGCATGCTACATTTTAATGGCTGTAATGAAATGAAAGTGGCTGTTATTTGGGGCATCACCCCTCTCGTTCCCGAATGGTTGAAGCTCAACAATTTCATAGATCAGCTCGTAGTGCCTTCATGTATTTTAAAGGCAAGTCAGTCTTTTCTCTGCACCCTTGTGCCTTCTCTACTCTTGGAAAGACAGCACAGTCATTATCTCCTTCTCTTTTCCATCCTTCCCTCTACCCGCAAACACTTGGAAGCATTGAGTGATTCAGTCACTGCTTACTCACAGCTGCCTCCTTCCCTGCTGTACTTTTAAATAGGAGCAAATCACAGAAGAGTGTCCTTGAGGAGGGACGGGAGTCTGAATGTGCAAAGTGTGG
>NW_009736839.1:0-1614 GCF_000703405.1 Apaloderma vittatum | reverse complement strand
GGAATACACGTGTGCTGATCCCCACGTACCCCAACACACGTCAGATCAACCGAGTCATACTCGGGGACTTGTTCGCTTCCACTTCATGAAGCAATGGATGTGCTTTAATCACTCACTGACGGTACCCAAAAGACTGTCTTCACAAGCAGAAAATTAATTAGTTGCTAAACCTTCCCCAGGAACCACATTACCCTCAGACTTCATGATCTCATCTGCTGGTTGCTGGCTTTGGGGTTCTCCTTAACAGTCCTTGATTCTCTTGGTCCTCTTTTCCTGGGAGTGCTGCTTTTTTTTCATACACATAGGAACATAATTGTCAAAGCCATACAGTAACATCCACTCTGTTCAAAGTTATTGCTCCACAAGGACACCATCATGTTATGAAAACATCCTTGCACCCACAAGTCTGTTTCATTCCTCCTTAACTGGGCCCTACAGGACTTTAGGACTGCATGCAGCAAGAAAGAACTGAACAAACACATCCATTAAACAAGCAAAACCAGAAGTATTTACCAAAAAGCTTCTAAATGGTCTTGCCCTCGGGAATTTTTCTACCAAGTACCTCATGGAAAGAAAAAGATAATGTCCTGACCTCACTGCCCCATCACTTCGTGTTTGGTAGGAGAGTCTCCCTGCTTCTTCAACAAGGAGCAGCCAACCCCACAGAGTTTGCTCTGCCAATCTCCCGCACATGGAGCTCCCTCCCACCAGCATCTGTTTCACCTTACCCAGCAGCAGGAAGTGGCCCCTACCATCAATCCTGACAGGTCTGGGGAGCCAGAGGCAAGCAGGGCATTTAGGTTGGAGCAGCACTGCTCTGCTGCCATGAACAGCAACATCTCCTCCTCCCAGGGAAAGGGGAAAAGGAAGACGAGGACTCCTCATTCTATGGTCATACTCTGTTGTAACCCTCCAGAAAAAACACAGTATAAACTTGGAGGAGCTTCAGCCTGCACGTTTACCCCTTTGGTCTCCACAAAGCTGGGGGAAACGTGGATTCGGGATCATGAGAACTTGCAGGAACATGACCAATGCTCACAGCTCTGCCTAGGCACAGCCAAAAACTTGGTTTGGAAGAGAACAAGTCATTCTGGAGATCCTCCTGAGGAAACTAGCACACTGTTTTCTGGAAACAAGTCACTGGTGTATAATTCAAACCCCAAATTCAGACACTTGCGAGTAGCCCACACCTTTCTGTCAGGTAGCTCTAAGGCAGTTGTGTTTCACCACAGCTGCTGCTTTAGCCACTGCTAGAAACACATGCATGAAAACTGACACCCAGTTTCATGACTTTTAGCCATGTTATCATTCGCACTCCTTTGCAATTATTGTATTTTTCTTTTTACTTTTAATTGCGATATTTTCATCCTATATGATTTTAGGATGAGACTGTGCTTCACACCAGTCACTGGATATTGAGTTTTAGGTGACATCCAGCATTTTATAAATTTTAATTCCCATTTAATGTCAGCTTTACTTCAAGTTTATGCCACGTTTATAAATGAAAGGCTGGATTGGTTTATAATGAAAGTCCGTGGGGCTCCCAGCCTGTAGCCCTGGGGAACACCCCCATGACAGCAGAGGCAGCACAGAAGCCACATAGAATCACAGAAT
>NW_009736838.1:2250-2454 GCF_000703405.1 Apaloderma vittatum | reverse complement strand
CTTGGCTGTGAGGGTGCTGTGGGAGACAGTGTCAAAATTCTTGCTTAGGTGACAGGTACAAGTGATCTGAAGTTTGGGAACCAAGACTCAGAACTCGGGCTGAGGAGCAGGGTTTGTGTAAGCTGGAGCTGTGACTTTCAGCTTTTTTTCTTTTGCAAACATAATGTTTTTTCCATGGCTGGGGTTGCAGAACAAATAGAGGGT
>NW_009736838.1:549-1850 GCF_000703405.1 Apaloderma vittatum | reverse complement strand
AAAAATCTACAGGAGGTGTAACCTTTATATGCCATGCTCTCCATTTTAAAGTTAGGGCAATAAAACATCCCTGGTTATGATGATAAAAGAACATAGATGCCAGCGATTGAGAAAGTGACTAACATTACAGTGGCCATGATGTAAGTAATTACGACATGCTTTAAGCATTGATAACCTAAAAAAAATTAATAAAGCTAGTGGAAAACATGGTTCATTTAAAATATAGAGCGAGAGGGTACGTTTTCCTGTGTGACTAGAGGTACCTTCATATAGGTGCCACTGGTTTTGTCGAGAGCAACAGCAAAATCTACTCCTTGCATTTTGTCAGAGATTTAATTTTCCAGCAGGCAAATGCAGAGTGTAAGTGGCTGCACCACAGAACGGGCACGGGCTGGAGCTTGTGAAGGACCTGCTCGGGCCATTTTTGGTACAGGACAGGTATGGGAGTCTGTAGATTAGTGTTGTGGTTTGACCCTGGCCAGCAGCCAGGTACCCACACAGCCGCTCTCTCACCCCCGCTTCTCCACTAAACAGGGAGAGAAAATATATCGAAGGGCTCAAGGTTTGAGATAAGGACAGGGAGATCACTTGCATTTACTGTCCTGGGCAAAATAGACTCGATTTTGGGAAAATGAGTTAAATTTATTAAGAGAAAAAATCAGAGAGGACTAGTGAGAAATAAAAAAACCCCAAACAGATCTTAAAAGAAAAAACATCTTCCCCCATCCCTCCCTTCTTCCCGGGCTCAACATCAATCATGGTTTATCCACCTCCTCCCCCCAAGCGGTGCAGAGGGAAGGGGTTTACGGCCAGTCCATCCGATGTTGGTTCCACCGCTTCTTCTTCACTCCGGAGGAGGACTCTTCACACTTCCCCAGGGCCACTCTCTCACGGGATACAAGCTTCACACTCTCTTCTCCAGTGTGGGTCGTCTCACAGGACAATTCATCACAAACTTCCCAGTGTGAGACACCTCATGAGGGGCAATCCGCCCCTCGTGAGTCTGAGGTGCAGTACTTCAAGGAAACTGCTCCAGCATGAGTCCCCCGCAGTGTCACAGAAGTCCCACCAACCAACCTGCTCCGGTGTGGGCATTCCTCTTTTCCACAGGCTACAGGCTCTGGCAGCAACCAGCACCAGCGCAGGCTTCCAACTGGCCACAGCCCCCTTCAGGCATCCACCTGCTCTGACGTGGGGTCCTCCACCCCACAGTGGACATCTGCACCCCACCCATGGGCTGCAGGGGGACAACTCGCTTCACTATAGTCTTCACCACGACCCGTGGGACTCTCTGCTCCAGC
>NW_009736838.1:0-333 GCF_000703405.1 Apaloderma vittatum | reverse complement strand
ACCTCGGGAAGCTTCTAGCGTCTTCTTGCAGAAGCCACCCCTAGAGCCCCCTGCCGCCAAAATACAGCCAGGCAAACCCAATCCGATTAAGCAAGTCTTTGAAGAGCACAGATTTGAATCGAAATTTATATTCTGTTGCAGAAGCTGAGTTTTTCAAATATTGGTCATCCTACACAGAAATAAGGTTGCTCAAAGGGAGAATGTAACTTCCTCTCTGATGGTTTTGGCCTGTTCTAGTCCAGTCAATATTTTGATCTTGTGTTTCAAAATAAGACTTATTAAACTAGCATTTTTTTCAATTATTTTCCTGGAAGAAAAATACTAGTTACTTTT
>NW_009736837.1:36413-47993 GCF_000703405.1 Apaloderma vittatum | reverse complement strand
TATAAAAAAATATATATATAATTATACCCCTAATCCACACAGCTGTGTGTTACAACAGCTTTGAGATTGCAAAGCATCGTTTGCAGTTCTGGATAAATGAAGAGAAGGCTTCAAGGAGACCTTATAGCAACACTCCAGCACCGGAAGGGACTACAGAAAAGCTGTAGGGATTGTTCACAAGGGCGTGTAGTGACAGTACAAGGGGCAATGGGTTTTAAACTAGAGCGGGGTAGAAGATTGGACTTTAGGAAGAAGTTCTTTGCGGTGAGGGTGCTGAAACGCTGGCAGAGGTTGCCCAGAGAGGTGGTGGAGTCTCCATCCCTGGAGATATTCAAGGTCAGGCTTGATGGAGCTCTGAGCAACCTGATCTATTTGAAGATGTCCCTGCTCGCTGCCAGGCGCTTGGACTTAGATGGCCTTTAAAGATCCCTTCCAGCCCAAAGTATTCTATGATTCTATGAAAAACAGTCATTTATTTGCAGGAAATCTCTCTCGTTTTGCTCCTTCTGCCAGGAGTTAAAATTTAAGCTCATTGCTTTTTCACAGTGGGGAAAAAATGTCAGTTTTTAGATAGACACAAACTTCTCAATAACAGACCACAAAGAGAACACAACTCCTTAATATCTATGTCATGGATCTTGTATTTTCATTTCTTCTCTATATAGACCTGAATAGACTTACTTCCTAATGTATAATGGAATATAGGATATGCCTCTATCTACTCAGCTCAGCAAAGTCCAACAAGGATTAAACATGGAATAATCTCAGAATGTAATGACTAGAGTTAAAATTACTATAGAATTACATTAAATACAGGTTTAGGTCTACTATCTGAAACTATTTCATTTTATTAAAAAGGAAAAAAAAAACCTACCCAAACACCAAAAACCTGGCAAGATTTCAAATTGATAACGACTGTTCAACGAATTATTTTTTTTTTAAAGAAAGAGCGCGTAACCAATGCAATAAATAAATGAGAAAAGATAAATACATAGATGCTATCTTAAATAATCTTTATGGGGTATTGTTATCTCACAAGTAGAATTAGTTTACCAGATGGCGATTGAAATTACTTTTTGCTAAAAATGTAGTTTGAAATTAGGGGTAGTGTGAATGGTTGTGTAAAGCACACAAACTTTTCTTAAAGCAGAAAAAATCACACTTCTGGGTAATTTTATTATGCCTGTGTACAGCTTGCTAATAAAACTGTTTGTATTGCATTAGGATAGAATATTGATCTGGTCAAAACTTTCCATTAAAATGGCTCTTTTTCTGAATAGAAAATTAAAGAAAAGTCCAGTGTGAGTGATTTTCAATATTTCATACAGAAGGAAGTTGTTGGGTTTTTTACGTTTCATTTTCAACGACGGTAAAACAAATGGTTTTTTAATCACAGGGAATAAGCTCAGCCTCCCTATTCCCTGGCCCAGTGGTCTGGGGGAAAAAAAAAATTGCTTTTATAAAAACTTTTTGTCTAATTAATCTGAACTGTCGTGAAAATGCAAAATAAAGAGTTCTCAGTGTTGGCAAGAAAGAAAGAATCTGTCTCTGGTTTACTTGGGCATATTGACATGCGCCCACTGCCAGTGGGAGTACAGCTGGATGAATCCACCTCAGTGAGACTGTTCTTCAAAGGAGAGCACTGAAAGTCGTTATAGTTTTGTTTTGCTGGAAAAAAAAGATCCCAGAGATATTGCTGCTATTGACATTCTTAAAATGGGAGCCTAAAGATACCTCTCTACAGCCGTTCTTTAATTAATTTGATTAAAGAAGAGTAAATAAATATGGAAGGGTTCAGAGACTCGCTGATGTCATGGGAATTGTGTTGACTAAGCGTTTTGGAAAAGTCGGGTGCACGTTGGAAAGCGGTTCATGCGATGCTAAGAGAGAAGGAAAATAAATATGTAGGCGTTGGAAAACAAAGCCGGTGGTGTAAAAAAGTCCAGAGCAGAGTCTGCACATTAGGAATGTGCTTATGTAGTGGGTTGAATTCTGGCCCAAGAGTTCCTTGGGTTTTGGTGTTTGTATTTTTTTCCCCCCGTATTAACTCTTCCCCTTGTGACGAGCAAGATTGCAAATTAAGAAGTTTCCTAGGCTTTTGCTCATTGCACAAACACGTGAAGCTTTTTTGAAAGCTCCCGTGTTGCCTCACCGTGCTGGAAACCTCTGGGAAAAAATAAAACCAAGTCTTAGATAGTTTAGTGCATAATTTGGCCTTGAGGCTTCCTGTTAAGAGTTTGAGTGGAACTAAATGTTTACGATAGAACAGACAGGGTTTGTTTGTTTGCGTGGAGGATTTTTTCCCCCCACAGTTGGCAGACGTATTCCGAGCGTGGAAAGAATTCCGCCAAAAGAAACTACAAAGTGGCACAACAGGCTTTTTTTCCCCCCAGAGAGGGAATTCGCAATATCAAACATACCGACTGTAGGGTCCGCTGAGAAAGAAAGTGGACGAGAAAAACTCATTTTGAAGAAGCCGAGATCGATACTTCCGACAGCAAATGCTGGCGAAAAGTAGCCTCAAGAAGAAAGATGCTGTAACCTTAAAAGAAATGAGATTTACTGTATTACTTATGGCGTAGCAAAGGACTGAGGCATTTTTTTAAATGATTGGTGGAGTAAACTCAGGGCCCTGAAAGATATGGCTGTACCAGCGTCTTAATATAACATACAGATGAATGTTAGTCTCACAATTTATCTTGGTGCAGTTACCCCAGAGTACAAAATAGATATACTGGTAATTAAATTAAACTTGGTTGTGTCTTTCTTTCGGGATTTGTTAGCTAGAAACCATTTTTTTTATGACTTAGCAATAACAAGCATTGATTTGTGTGTCTTGTAATCTATTTGTTCTTACATGCATCTCGCCCACTCCCACGCACGCTCTGTGCTTCAAGTAATGACAATGCTACAGTGCTGGGGGGGGTAACACAATTAATTTTTTACCGTGTAATCACTGCAAGGAGGTCAGAATCCCTGGCTTTTTAGCCAGCTGTTGTCACAATATCACACTGACAATTCTAGTGCAATGAATGAAATATATTTTTTAAAAACCCAAGAAATACTCCCCATTGAATTGCTTGGTTATATAATATATAGAAACTGATTTATGCCCTGTTGCGGTACGTATAGCTGGTTTCACTTCAGACAGAAATGTTAAATGAACTAATTAAGGAATAAGCCCTAAACAGATGGGTTTCTTGCTGCATCAGTAAATACAGGCCGGTAATAAATGATCTGCAGATTCAGTTTTTAAACTTTCTATGGATGACTCTAATTAAGTAGCCCTGCAAAAAGTACACCAAAATATCATGTGAAAGGCAAAGTGCCTGACCCAGAAGAGCTGCTGAAGTGTGTTGTCATGTGTTAGTTAGTGGGAGCAGTTCAGAGCGTTAAACTCTCCCTTCCACCTCGAGTAAACCCAGATCCTGGCCCCAGGTAGAAATGTCGCAGGTACCTGCTTTCCCAGGGGTAAAGGCTGAGAAGAATACACGAGTTTGCTAAAAGTGTCAAACTGTGTTTTAGCAGAGTGTTGGAGTTTGCTTCTATATACAGAGACAAGGAGAGGGGAAATATTTATGGAGAGTTGTGGTCAACTCAAAGCAAAGTTAATTTTGAGCTCATCCTCTAAACAGAAAAATGAGAAGTCTGACACATGGGCACGCACCTCAGCTGGCAATTCTGGTGTGGGACATGGAATTTTGGGTGCAGAAGTGGGGGTTTGGGTGCGCAGTGGAGCTCCTCCTACTACACAAAGAGTGCTGCGACCTCTTTAGAACTAGGCATTTCCAATATGTTTATCTTAGGGCTATTAAATTATTTTTTTTTTAACTATATCATTCTTTGGAGGGAGGATGGAAGAAATCACCACTCGTCGCTTTTAGTCTGCTTTTAAGTACAATTTCTTACTGGCAATTCTGGTATGAGAAATTGAATATGGAAGAGTCATCCTACTTCACATATTATAAACAGGTGTTTGTTTTGTGAAGCCCATTTCACCTGTTTTTTCCAGTTGACCCTATTTCACAGTTTAGCCAGAATAGAACTGTTTCTTTATTCTGTCTTCCCCCATCTCTCTTTGCCCCGTGTTTCTTTTTGCTCCTTTATTTCCTCACTCTCTCACTCTTTTTTCCTCTCGCAAAAAAGCTCTTTTGCTCTCACATGCTTTCTCTTTCCTGCTTTATTTCACCTTCTTCTTTCTTCCCTTTTTTCCTTCTCCTACCTCACTTTGTCTGAATTTCTTACTGTGTAGCTTTTATTGTATCACATGACGACAAGAGCTTAAAATTATAATTTTACATTGCTTAGACAAGTATCAAACCTTACATAGTTCTGTGTCAATGCTCAATCTCTGAAATTGATAAAATGTCACTCTAGTCGCAAAAAACTGTGACTTCTCCTCGTGCAACCACCTTAAAACTGCAAGAAAAGTGAACTTCAGAGGTCGTCTGGGTTGGTATCAGCAGTCTTGGAAGATCACGATCAGCATTAGAAGATGCCCGTTATTTAGACAACCCGTAGATCGGGAAGACTGCATAGATATCACCACGGTCCTTGTCAGGAATGGGCCGAAAGTGGCTGAATCTGGAATCTGGGCATTTTTCTCGAAGCATAATCCAGCTGTTTGGGGTTTTTTTTGTTGTCGTTGCTGCTGTTTCTTCCCAGGATATACCACCTCCTTAGGGCACTGGCACAATATAGTCAATATTTGAGCACAGACAGTCATTTTCAGTAGCAGAATCTAACCTTACGGTATTAGCTTCTTACCAAACGGCGTGAATTTTTTCAGACAGGAGCTTCTCTTCCTGCCTTTGTGACATTGAGAGAAAGTGATAGTTCACTGGAGTGAAGCATTTACCAGGGATGTTTGCAGCACTTAATCAATAGATGCTCCAACCTTGGCATAGTATAAAAAAGAGCCTACTGGTATAGATGTCTTTTTAATCCTGCTAACGCATACAGCGTTTGTCTCACTAATGTGGCAATTTAATTAGCAGAAGGCTAATTACTAAGAGCTGTCTGATCTTCACAGCTTACAAACAAGCTCCCTTTTCTCCAAAAAAAATAAATTAAAAAAACCAACACAGGCTCTTTGAATTGTCCTTACCAGGAAATCTCTCTCCATCCCACAGATTATTTTATTACATTTTCTGCTTGCTGGTTCTTTTATATCTTTTTGCAGGCTTAAATAAGTCCTGATTTACCTTTTTTTTCTAATTTTGCCTCTTTTTCCTTCATTTTGTGGCTACCAGTTTCTCCTGTGTGCCTAGGCAGCCATGTAAAGGACCTTGTTCATGTTTGTCCATAATGAACATGGCCAGATCAATATCCTGTGCAAAAAAAAGGAGATTTTAGAAAATCCTTTTTTAAACAACTCCCAAAATTCTGTCTGTTTGTTTGTGTCGAGGAGGATTTCCTCCTACATCGTGCTCCTGATCAGTCTCAGGATTGGGAAGCATATAAGGCACTTTCTTATTTAACCTTATTTAGGAAGGCAGTTCAGCACGCTGAAGCTTCAAGTTTTTGATATCTAAGCATCCTTCTGAATTTAGACAAAGCCTGTCTCCACAAAACCACTGGCATTTTAGAAAGATCATGTCATTTAATAGAATAAAATTTAAAGATTTTTATGACGCTGAGCTTAGCAGTGTTGAACTCCTGGACACAAGCAGAAGAAGTAGCGACACACTTTGATACTAAAAGTGATTATTTTTTTTTTATTTTTTCCCCTAAACTGCAGTAAAAGAGATGTTATCTCCTTCACATATTTGAGATTTAAACCCAAGAACACAACAACTTTCAGTATGAACTAAAATCTGTTTGAACCTGAAATTGAAATGAATCCCTGGGGTGGGGGAAAGGAACGTTTTCAGATATAACATCTGTGACATCGCTTCCTTGAAAAGAGATGACATCCTCGCTTGTGATTTTGGGAGGATCTTAGTAGCTTGAGTGTAACACGTGGATATTCATTGAAGTAATTTCCTTGTTTATAAAAAGGGAAGGGATAATAAGCATTTTACAAGCAGTTTCCTTCCTTATAAAAAGGGAAGAGATAAAAAACCTTCAAGATCCATCTTGAGGATGGCCTTCTCTCTTGCTTTCTCATTTTAGACAGTCTTTTTATGGAAAAAAATAAGCTCGATAACATAGGCAAAGTTGGAGAGGTGACTGTTGGGAGGATATTAGTTGACCAGGCACACAACAGCCATTTCTAAGGTGCAGCTAAGGTTTCTAATTTTAGAATCTGATTTTGCAAATGTGTGTACGTAACTCTGCTCACAACCGGAGAGGAAGGAAGCATAAAGTTTAAGCACATGCACATGTTCCTACAAAACCTTTTGTGCAATCTGTGAATGGATTTTTTTTTTTTTTGACTCCCCTGCAATTCCCAATATAAGTCAATGGTAGAAATTAAGCAGCTCAGCTTTCTGTTTGGTGTTGTTGCTGTCCTTGTGTTTTGACGTGGGTTGTTTGGGGTTTTCTTTTTCCCCTAAAGATAAAATTCCTTTTTCATTTGAGGTTGCAGAAAGTCTTTCTGTTAAAAATTAGATATTTTTTTCCATATGATATATTAAACATGACTTCGTAAGGAACCTTACCTCTTTTAGGGGACTTTTAAAATGCATTTAAAATGGACTTAGCCTTTCTTCTTCCTATTTCCTCTTGTTTGGGGCCTTGATTTTTTTTTTATTGTTATTATAACTGCTCTCAAGGTGTTCTGGGACTGAATAATATCTTCCTGAGTCCTGTATGGGCTTTTTCTTATAGTAAGTAGTTTCTCTATGATTTTTTTCTCTTCCTATGCTCAATCCTGCTTCAGTATGCTGAGGCTCTATTATCTGTGACATTTTACAAACACACTGTTTATATGCATTTTCTGTAGCAGTATTTTTGACAAGAAAAATACTTTGAAGGGGAAAATACTTTTCTAAAACGGGGAGGGAAATAGATTACCTGACGGAAAAACACAGGCAGCTCTTTTCAGCCCTTTGGTGACTTATTGTGTATATAAGGCTTGTGCCTTACAGATGCATTTCTGAAAATCAGGACATTTCTTTTTAGGAAGTCTTACAAGTGGTTATGAAGAGCAGCAGTTGCTCAGCTGTAACCAAGGAATGAGTAAATCAGGTTCACTCAAACACGACGAAGAATTATGTCGTGGTGATTTTAGGTTTGGATTGAAAATCAGAAAGCAAGAGATCTGGCCAAAGTTCTCTTTTTATCCCCTCAAACGACCCTAATAATATTTTTTTTTTATTCAAAAGCGTATCTCGTAACAAAAAAGAAACATTTTCAAAGCATTGAAATCCACCCACGCGGATGGGAAAAAATATTGCCTTGTGAAATAAGTAATGTCTAAATTCTGTACAAGATTTAAGTGACAACGCTAAAAGCCCTTTGAATACGTGCGTTTCCTAGTCGTGGTAGGATTAGGTAGGATTTATATTTCTGTATCCTGTGAAGAAAACCTTATTTAAACACAGAATCCAACGAGTAATTAAAGGGCGACGGCGTGTGGATATAACCCAGGTAATTTCTGGAATGCAGAATGTTTGTAGTTGGAGATGATGTGGGTGCTACACAATAAAAGTAGGTGGTAGGAGAAAGAAGAGAGATTTAAATCCAAAAAGGAAGAGTACTGTCATGAACACTAAGAAGGAAGTCATCATTTAGGAAAGGAAAATTGCTTTGAATGCCTAATTTCAAAGACTAAATCAGCCAGAAGGTTCTGGAGCGTTGCAAACTCCTGTGCCAGGGCAGTTTCATGCTGGAGGGCCACTGCGCAGGGCAGTTGGTTGATATCTTAGGCGCAAAGAGAAAAAGATGTGCGGCAATTAGACAAGACTGAAATTATCTTACCGTTACCTAAATGAGGTACAAAATTAGAGCAACGGGCTACTCTGAGATTTAGATGACTTTCTAACCTTTCCCCCTTGGAACGTCACAACGCATTTCAGCCTTTCAAAATATTTTATTTTAAAATATTGTTTTATTAATTATCAAATATCGTTGTGGTTGCATGGGTGTCGCAAGGCTGTATTGGATATATTTCTGACTTTTAATGGAATAATAATTTGTACTTACTGTATTTACAGTCCATTTTCCTTCCAAGTTTGTTTTCCTTCCAAATTTGTTTTGTTTTCCTTCTAAATTTCTTTTCTTTCCAAATTTCTTTTCCTTCCAAATTTATTTTAAGGCATTTTAAGGTCTAAAGGACGTAAACGGTGTAACTTAGAGAGCTTAAGTGACCAGCTTGCTGATGGGACTGTTTAATCAGGGATGTGGGACGTTTACATTCAATACAGTCATTTAAAATCCATTCTTCCGTTTGGTTTGTGAGTTTCCCTGATTAGCCATAAATCATAGCTTTGTTTTGATTTGAATAAGGGATACTGCTAAATAAACGTTTTTAATTCTGGGTTGGGAAGCTGCCTGAAAAGCACAAGGGATAGATTTGTTGGTTGAAAATGTCAATTCAAAATGACTTTTCAAGTTTTATCTGATTATTTTGTTAATTTATTTTTTTTTTAACATCCATTTGAATCAAGAGGAGAGTGGTCTTGTTTATGATCAGAAATATCATTCCAAATTTATCCAAGAGACCGTACACAAGAGATGCTGCGGAGGATGGTCGTGCACCTCATTCAGAACATGACTGGTATACATTTATACACATATATTTCATGTATTATTTATATATTATATGTATGTTTTATATATATATTATGTATTGTGGTTTTGGAAGCATTTAAATTCAAGCGTTGTGGAAAAAAAGCTTAAAACTAAGGAAGTTGATTGTGCCTGAAGGCAAGCCAAATGCACAGCATTTTGAGACAGAAGTTTAATACATATTTTTACAACAGATATAAGTCAGGTCCTATTACAAGAGACGGCGTACAAATATAGCAGGAGAAGCTTGCTCTACACCGAGTGTCTTCTGATTTAAATAAAGGAGATTTCGTGGGTACGGAGAATAAATAATTTATGCAGGGTTATGCCAGAACCCACAAGTCCAGCACAGGTCTAGAGAAGCTGGAGAAGCTCACAGTTCAGGGAAGGAAATCAAAGTTTTAATTCAGGAAGTTGATTGTGCCTGAAGGCAAGCCAAATGGGGGCATTTTGGGACAGAAGTTTAATACATGTTTTTACAACAGATATAAGTCAAGTCCTATTACAAGAGATGGCATACAAATATACCAGAAGAAGCTTGCTCTACACTGAGGGTCTTCTGATTTAAATAAAGGAGATTTTGTGGGTGCGAAGAATAAATAATTTATGCAGGGTTATGCCGGACACCCCCAAGTCCAGCGCAGATCTAGAGAAGCTGGAGAAGCTTCAAAGTTTTAATTCAATGATGGGAACTTAGGAAAAGCCAAGTGAAAACCCACAGGTTTGAAAATGTTGGATAATGTTATCACTGTGCAGAAGATTTTCCTTCATTGCTTCTTAGAGTCAAACGAACTGCTCAGTGCCCTCTGGGTGTAAATGTATTTTGAATAATTCCTTTTCCTGCTCCCCATTTTGAAGCAGAACCTAAACCGTCAAATACAATAGAGAAAAAGGAAACGTTTTAATGAAACCTGTGACTTAACCTCAGCCAAGACCTGCACGTCAGAAGGTGGTTTGTTGTAGCAAGCAAATTAATATGGCAGCAAGCTTTTCAATTAGGGCACGTATCAATTCATGTTTATGGAAATGTTGTATAGTTTATTTTTTAATACATTACAAAATGTGAAGGGAGTCTGCTACCTGGAACATAAGACTCCCTGAGGCTCACACACATTACTTAACCCAGTTGTGCTAATAAACCGTTAGACACGACATTTTGCCAGCTCAGCTCTTAGCTTAAATTTGTGGGAAAACAGCAACAGCTCAAAGAAGAAAAAGGTGCCAGTAAGGGGAGAGGGGAAGGGAAATGTTCCTGTTCTCCCCACTGAAAAGACAAATGACGAGAGACTTTTTTTCCCTTTATTTATTTTTTTTCCCAAAAAACCACACAGCATTTCACTCCCTTTCTATAAGAGAAATTAGTCTTAAGCAATTCAAAGATGGTGAAGAGAAACTGATCTTGGATTTGAGATGGGATTGAGTTATAATATAACCAGTTATTTTTTTCTGAAAAGCAGAACCAATTGATTTATTATCATGACTCCCAGCTTGCATTTTTTTCAGGAAGGAACTGTAGATGCTAGGTAGCACGTCTCCTTTGATTTGCCACACTATGTCTTAATTACCAATGCTAGAAGTTCATGGTAGTATTTTCCAACTTCAAAGGCTTCGGCGGCTTAAACAGCATGAGTGGATCAGATTTGTAAGAACGCAGCGACACCGATATGGTGTCTTCATATTTTAGAATTGTCAGTTCATTTTTTATTTATTGTACATCAAAGTGAAAATAAGCACCCGGAAAAGATAATAGGTTTAGTCAGCGTTCTCTTCTTCTGCTGTCAGAGGAGCTGAAAACATTCTCTTGTTTCAAGAACTGGGATTCAGAGCTGCAGCTGAACTATTTTTTTTTTTTATCCTTATGGCAAAGGCAAATGATCTTAAATTTCTATTCTAAATGTCTTTGAGTCTTTCCCTACTTATCTGTGATTTATATCAGTGTAACTCCAACAAAGTCTGCGACTATGCTGGTGTGTAAGTGCAAGAACATCTGAGATACAGGATCCAGGTCCTGACATGGTGCCTTTTACTTCTGTGGAGTCCACTTCAACAGATCCTTGTTCTTTTGGTTTAAGGATGTAAATAGCTGGTCCTAGCAGCCCAGCCTAACGACAGTGCACCGATGGCACACGATCCGTGCCAAACCAAAGCATCTTCATTGCTGGGCATGGCCAGAAGATGACTACCCCAATTAAACGTGAACGTTCGTTTTAAAATAGTGCTGTGTGTAACGCTGTAACGATGTGGTTTATGTTGCAGTAGGGAATGGAGATGTAGCCCAAATTCTTACGTAAATTGTCTTAAATAATTATTTAGAAATGAAAATATACACAGCATGAGTTTATAGCCTTCCATTTATTCAATCTAATAAGGATTCTTCTCCTTATTAACTTCTATTGTATGTTGAATTATCTTAAATTAGCATTGCTGTTTATGAATGCTCTACTGGAGACTTAAGAACTTAGTGGTTTCTCCTGCAATGAAAAATAGCTGGAAAGTCATTACATTTTTCGATGGTTTATGAAACCAGGCTATAATCAGTGCATCAGGTGAAAAAATCTATTTTCCTCGGCCAGCAATTGTTGGAGGGGGTGAGTTCAAATATGTTTATCTCTGTACTGTAATACGGAACAACAAATGTTATTGCTCTTCCAACAGTTCTGGCTGTGACAATAAATTAAAATAATCAATGTCAATAGAGGAAACAGGAGGAAATATTATGATGAAGCATATGAAAGGGAGAGAAGATATCTCTCATTGACATAATAATAAAATCATAATGTCTTTATAAAATGATGGAGATTTTCTTGTTTAGAGCCTTTTCAAATCTTTCAAGCTTGAAAAATGTGGAGAGTTGCAAGGGGCATGTCTCCTGGATGAGCGTGCTGAGCACTGATTTGTTAGTTCTCC
>NW_009736837.1:22719-36382 GCF_000703405.1 Apaloderma vittatum | reverse complement strand
GCCTTTTTTTTTTTTTCCCCCCTGCCAATACTGCCACTGTCAGGACATTATTTTGTATATATTAAATCTTGCACAGATGTACATCTTGATCAGCTAGGCTTTTTCATGTCAGCCCAGCAACTGAGCTCCTCAGGCTGCCTGTTTGCTAAAGGTTTGCCTGTTCCTTCTCACTTTCTAACCTTTCTTTTGCTTAAGAAAGGTGAAGACCCAGAGAAACTGCTTTCTCTGGTGTCAGTGCCATGAATGAAAAGCAGTAAACAGTTGTATAGCTGGATAATAAAATATTTACGATAAAATTAATAACATAAATTGCTATTAATACACTTAATAATAATTAATATAATGAATTATATAAAATAATATTAATTAAATAAAATGTTTACTATACTGAGGCAAAGTAAAAACCTTGTACAGAACATTGTCCCTATTCTTCTCACCCTATGACCAGCTCTGGAGGCATAGACATCGTGATGGAGAGGTTCGGGCCTTTTTTGTTTTCTTTCTGATATTCAAACAGATACTGAGCCTGCTCCTCAGATGTTGTGTTCTGGGAGTAGTTCCACTCAACATGACAAATCCTGGCTGAAATTTTAGGGCTTATGTTTTGCAAAATAGTCTTTGTAATAGGTATTAGACGCTATAAATAGAGGGGAGGGCTTTCTTTTTCATCAGTAGGTAATAAAGAAGGCAATGAAGTTTATTTTTTTAAGTTTTTTTTTTTTGGTGCGGCTGCCAGGTCAAGGTTTGACTTAAATAATAAGCAGTGAGAGGCAAACGTGGCCACTGCATCTAATGGTGATGGTGGCATGAATTCACTTTCCTCCACGTTTGGGTAACGTGTCTTAATAGAGCCCTGACCTCTGCTTTCACAGTGTCAAGCACAGTAGAAATGACAAACCATGAAAAAGTGAAGTGTGATGGCAGGATCTATTGGGGTTAAATTCTTCCAACAACCTTGGAAAAGTTGGTTCTGCGTTGGTAGGAGGAAGCAGGAGTTCTTTGGTAATCAGCGCAGTGATTGAGGCATACACACCTGCGACAGAAGAATAGGCAACGTTTTTGCTCTTAGTTTTGTTCGAGGGAAATGGAGAGAGATGCTGTGCGTGTGTGATCATTTGCACTGACTATTTTAGAATGTCTTTTGAAAAGACTTTCATGCAAAGTTTAATATTAATGAGAAACGAGGTGTCTCTTGCTGATACATCTCCTTGCCAACACCAGTTCGGTTTTTCACCTCTGGGGTGTTAAATCAAGTGGAGACAGAAAGGCACGAACAAATGCACGACTGCACTTTGCAGCGGGCACTATTCTGTCCTGTTTAGTCCTCAATGAATGCAAAAGCTTGTAGAAATTACTCTGTGCTGTACAGTGGTGATCCAAAGCCTTGCTTGAGAAATTCAAGATTGCTCAAGCTGAGACCGAAGCTCAGAACCTATGTGATCTGGCCCCTCTGCAATGATGTATGCAGTAAACTATTTCTTCTCTCCATGGGCCTTGCCTGCAAGAAATTGCAGTCTAAATATGAGAGGAAAAAAATATTATCTGTGTACATGTGCACACACAGGACCACACTTGAAAAGGAACTGAGGAGGATTATTAATGATGAGAGAAGGAGACGGGGAGATTTGCTAAAGAATGTGGAGAAAGGGCTCTGGTGTGTGTGAATCTAAAGCCTGGTCCAGATATGCAGCCAGACAAAAGAGGTGTATATAGAAAGGAGACCAAGGGAAGACTAAAAAGTGACCACTGGAGAGTAGGGCAAGAGGATACAGCGTGGAGGAAAGGAATTTATGACATGTTGACTGAACCCGTGTATGTGTTGCTCGGTGCTCGGCGCAGCAAGGTTTGCACAATGAAGAATCAAGGGCAGCGGAGTTCAAACAAAACGTACCCCGGTGTTAGAGCAGTGCTGTAAACCACCTGAAATATTACAGCTGTTACCTATGGCATCATTAATGTCCTGGGATTATTTCATAAATTAGGCCCTAAAATATAATAGAGTGGAGAGGGTCAGTGCTTTCTATAAAGAAGAGATTGAATTGTAAGAGAATTAATGACACCGTCATTACAGCCTTTAATCTATTTTATAGAGAACTGCTTCTCCTTTTATGAAGAATTTGTCCTTTAGAGCATTCTCTAATATTTCTGAGTAAGCAAATTTTTTTGAAGTTTTCTTCTGAGTGCTTAAAACAAAGATCTTTTGTTCGGTCTCTTCCTAAGGAAAAGAATAAAGCCTGTAGCAGCTTCTTTCGTTGTATGCAGATTACAATGGGTTAATATCTGTGGAAGCGAGTAAACACGCAACGTTTCTCTAAGGCTGGGTTTAGCTATATGCATGGTTCTTCTGATTTTAAGAAAACTACACGGTCACCAGTCTAACTAGTATTCCTGCTACTAGTGCCTGAGTAATTGCAGATGGAAAAAATAGATGTACAACCCTGGACATTTTAGAGAAGCAAAGACTGACTAGCTAACTGCAGCAAGAAACAACTAAACAAAATTCTTTGTTTCTCCAGTAGGACATGCACCTTCTTTGCCTTAGTAGAGAGGTTTAACATTCCTGGAGTAGCTTTGGCTTTGCATAAGGGAAGAACTTCTATTTTTCTTTTTTACTCATTAGGTTTTTGCTTTTTTGCTTTCATGCATCGTGCGTTGGACCCACCTTCTCTTTCAGCGCTCTTTTGTGGTAATTACTCCAGTCTAAAGATGATGCTCAATCTAACAACCCTAATGAAAGCCTGCCTTTCAATCTAAACTGTAATCAGTTTATAACAAGCTCTCTTTTCCTGTGCTTCATTACTGTGACAAAAATCTCTTTTTTCATACCTCAGAATGATAAGGCAGGGTGGGAAAAAAAAAAATCATTTTCCATCACCAGGCGTGCATGAAAGGGAGATGGGCTTAGGCATGCAGAATTGATTTATTTGCATTCTTCTATTGCCTTGGTTGCTGCATCTTTGCAAGCAGTTAATGTCATATCTTTGATTTGGCTTCTGGAATGGCAAGCCCTGGCAATCAAGCATGTTTATTACAGCAGACAAATAATCTGGACCAATGAAGTCCGAGGATGTATCGATTCATTTAGAAATGTGGCAGACTCATAGCAAAAAGCATTTTGGAATCTGTTAGCTGGAGCTGTGGCAAGCTTTGAGAAAAAAAAAAAAAAGGCATTTTGGAATTGGTTGGCCTTCCTGATGAAGCTGTCTTTATCTGCTCCTAACCCCACCAGCCAGTTGCTTGTAGTTTTGCTTTTCCACTGATTCTACTCTTTAAATTTTTGCCTTCCTTCCTGGTTTGCTTCCACAACACTTCAAAATTCTACTGTTAATCTTCAATTTTGCATAATTTTCCTACAAAACGAGGTTGTGTACTCAGATACCTCCCAGTCTAATTTCTGGTTCAGCCCTCCTCCTCCAGCCATCCCAATAACACCTCTTTCAGCTCGCACAGTGGAAAGGGGGAACGTGCTGGTCTCTGTGACACTGGTGTGGTTTTGTGCATTAAATCCTGATTCTGCAAAGGGGTTCATTTTTTTTAAGAGGGCAAGGGAAAACATGATGTACCAACCGTATTGTTGTTTGCTTATCCTGGCCTCGATGGATGAATTGAGTCCTTTTCACTCCCCTTCTCTTTTTTTTATATGGAAAACCTCATAAAAGCTTTGGAATCTGTGAATAAACGAGGGTCCATCTCTTTCGGCATCTGGTTTGGCATTAGATAGGTACACAGCTTAAATGTTAAGCAGGAGCAGCAAAATTAGTTGGGAGGTACAATAACCAGCAGCAAGTAGCTCGGCTCAAGTGGAATATTGATTAGGCAATCAAGGAAGCTGCTCTCCTGCCTCTCACTCTAGAACTTTGAGACCCAGCTCAGTGTTAAAACTGCCAGCCTGTCATGGATTTCAGATTAAGTGCCTGCACTTCAAGACAAGGAGCCCATAAATTAACTTGTAATGCTGATGACGTTTAGAGAGAAAAGAAGTTTTCGTTGACATTCGTGGCTCAGCACCTCGGGACCGGCAGACTTTTAACTTCCATTTGCCACCCAGCCCCACGAGCCACGACAGGTTGCTGATTTCAGCACTGAAATTCTTCAGAGATCTTTGCAAAAGAAGCCGAGTGCAGTGTACAATTTTGGGCACTGAGCAGAAGGGAGAAGAAACCAGGAATATGGCTTTTCCTTAGGTAAACGTGCCCATTAGGAGTGACCCCTGAGAAACTTGGTTTTTCATTGTACCCCTGTTCTGTCAAATCTGCCACAGAATGGGAAAATCACCATCTTGGGGTCTTTGTTCTTTTGGAGATAGGCAGAATGAGAGAAGTGTGTGCAAAGCTATTGAGTGCAAATATCTGGTTGCCTTCTGGCATTCTGCCCTTCTTCACCTTAGTCTCATCTCTTTCCAGAATTAACTTTGAAAGCAAAGTAGAGCTATTAGATAGAAGCCATGTAATTCTTCTTCCATTACACATTTTGAGTGGTCTTTTGGCAGGGAATGTACAGAAATCCTGCTGCTGGTGACCGCTGCAGAAACATCACCGACATGATCTGTGTAATAACATTTTAGTTTAGCTTGTGTGGTAATAATTTCCTGTATGTGTTCCCATAATTCCTGTAAAACTTAGGAGAATGAAAGTAGTGAAGTGCAAGAGTCATCACTTAAAAAAAAAAAAAAGGCCAAAAAAAAATTGTATTACAACAGAGTAACATTTTTCTCTAGCATTTCTAAAACGACTTTTGGAATGATCAAGAGTTTTAGTCCCGCTTAATATTCTGCAAATGGGTTTAGAAGTTGGATTAAATTGCTTGTCATTTCCCACTGTGTGCTGAAGGACCCATCGTACGGACTTGCGTGCAATTTGAGCAAGGATTCTACCTCTACATACCGTATCCTGGATAAAATTCCCCCTGCCTCTGCCTGAAGCAAAATAATCTTACCGCATGCAGCAGTTAAATTTTGTAATTAGTTACTCTCAAGTTTGTTGCTCGTACAAGCAATAAGTGTTCAGCAGCTTCTGAGCTGCTCTCTGTTGAGCAGAACACAGGTGAAAATGTTTCATGGGATCTGAAAGGAGAATTTTAAAAAGCAATGTTAGGTTGGCCATTATGCGACTAAAGAAAGGAGAGGATTCAGGTTTAATAAATGCACATCTTGGTACATTCGAGCATTTCTGCAGTTGTAAAAAAGGTCGTAGAGCAACTAACCGGGGTGCAAGTTCATTAAGCATGAAAGAGAAAAATGAGAAAATTGAGAAGTTACTTTTTTTGGGGAAATATATCTGCCAGAACAAAAGTAAGATTCACATATAATATGTGCTGGTCATCTGATGAAACACGTAGATTTTTTTATAGCTGATTCTTGATTTGTTTCTCTGAATTAAAGATATTCTGGAATTAGAAATTGCAAAGAGTAACATATTGCTGTCCTGTAAATACTCACAGCTCTGTTGCAAGAAAGGAAATCAAATGCAAGCTTTTTGCTTTATTGCCTGCGAGACTTTTTATTCAAAGTGCAGTCATACTGTTCTCCATATTCATAATTGTAGCTCATAATTATTTGAGGTCATTATGTACCTTCCATCTTCCAAAGGTCAAGATACTAATTCCCTTAATGAATAATTTATTCAACAGCTGATTGGGTAATGAGGGAAATGGCTGAATCAGTTTGTCACTGGAAAATATTAGACAACATAGGGATATAAGTCACGAAATAAAGTTACTTTGAATTTTTAAACTGTAAAGCTATGTACGTATATTTGTAAGAGATTAAGTTTTTTCTTTTTTGCTTATGTAGTTCTTAGGTAAATGAACAACTTGAAGAAATTTCTGTCCCTTTTATTTTTTCTCTGTATTCCTTGAAGGATTATTTACATCAGAAGGCCACCTAGCTCTGCCAAAGACCATCACCTTATTGTGCTAGATACTGCACACACAGCTCTTGTCCAGATGATCTCGGTTTAAATAAGCAATAAAAATAATGAATAGCAGAGGTGTAGGGAAGTGCAGTTACCTGCCCGAGTGACAGATTCTTTAGCAGAAACCAGGAATCCTATTTCCTTGTGTATCCCTTTACTCCAATGGGCTCTGCAGCACCAACCGCCTGAATGTTTGCAGAAAATTGCGATTAATATAGCTTGATCAGATGTTAAAAATTTAAGTTTTTAAAAATAAGTCGTCTCAAACTTTTAAAAATATTTATTCAAAGGCATCTAGATTTCTGTTAAATTCCCATTGGCATGTCTAGCTTCATAGACCAAGTTCTTAATTTCCAGTCACTCTACTTTATCTCGTGTTTGCAAAAGCAGCGCAGAAACCCAACTCGTGCGTTCAGTCTCAAATATAAAATATCGAGGGAGCCAAAGAGGAAAGTAAATTCTAAAAAGGAGCGTACATAGAGTTTGATAATTTTGAAAGTCACTTGGGTTTTTGAAGGCCCTGTAGGGAATACTCACGGAACTGAAAGAAGTAGAAGCTCTTGACAGCGGTTTGATAGCTGAATGGTTTTTTATTTTTTATTTCAGCAAATGCTCCTTTGCTTCCTTTCTCTCCTAGGAAGGAGCAGGAACAATGAGGAACTGCCAGACACATATTATGAGAGTACAGATTGTTGTTCTCTTTCTAGACCCAAAGGCAAATCTTTCGCGGGGACAATCTGTGCCCGGCGCCGGCTGTTACGGAAGGCGAAAGGGCCGATACGGAGCAGTTGGGTTCAGTTTCCTGAAGATGATCGTCCCCAGGGGAAGAAACAATCTCTGGGCAATTTGACTGACAAATTCTGTAGTGCCTAACGTAAAAAAAGAGGAAGCTGACAGCCAGCTTTGAGGGTTAAACTTAGGTTTGAAAGTCCTTTAGCTGGATGTCAACACATCCCTTCGCTCTTGCCTGGAATTTCATGGTAACGTGTGCTTTTACATGTCATGGGTATATTTTTGCTTTTAAATTGGGTATAAATCTGAATTTATTTTTTTTTAAGTTGAAATGTGATTTATTTTTTTTTTACTTTAAGAATATAAACCCCATTCCTTTTGTTTCTCAAACAAAGCAGTTCCATTAATTTTACTTCTTTATTTACCTGATGACTAAAGTATTTGACTTAAATCTTCATGTATCTCTCTTTCTGCTTAGGCACAGTTCTCTGCTGATGTTCTAGTTTTGTGCTCTATCACAATTCCTACAAATACTATTCTTCTATGCTTTTTTTTCTTTTCTATCTGCAAACAGCTACAGAATCATTTCTAGGAGAGGTGGCTGATACCCAGTATTTTCCTAAGCTTGATAGATCAGCAGTTTTTTTAGGAATCTGACAGGTTCTGTTTGGAAAAAAAAACCCAAAACATATTTTTAAGCGTGGTCAGCACCCCGTTTGGGAGATTCTTTCTTAAGAATGCAGTTTGGATTGTGCTTGGCACCCAAACTATTTCACAGGAAAATACAACAAACTTTTCATGTTTCAACCAGATCATGTTTTGATCTGGGGGAGAAAGAAGTATTTAACAAAAAAAACATGGCTGTGAGCAGGTTTGGATAAAGTTGCTGGGATAAAACTTGAACAAATATGTAAATTCTCTGCAACAGACAGATCTTTCTGGGAAATGTGTTGGTAGATACTGTGAAAAGGTGGATCCCATCAAGGCTGTCAGCAGCATCCTTTCCCCAACTGCTATGAGATATCTTGAAACGATGATCAGACTAGAAAAACAGAACCTCATTTCAATTGCAGACTGGCAATGGAGGAGATGTCTTCTGCATCCATGTGCAACAGGCACTGAATGCAAACCTTAATAGTTGGCTATGAACAGGAGGAGGTAGCTGAAGCACTGTGAAAATAAGTGCAAATATAAGCTGTTCCTATCCAAGGAGGCTGTTGGTCTTTTTTTTTTCCAACACCAAAGTCAACACCAGAGACCAGTGACTAAATGCAGGAGGCTGAAGGCTTCTAGATGATCTTCAAGGTCCCTTCCAACCTTCCAACTAATGTTTTACAAAGTTTATCTCAACCTCAGATTAAATATCAATAAACCCCACCTCATTCCTACGCTAAAACAACTTCTGCTAAGTTCACAGCCATAGTAAATACAACTTGATTTGGTAACCTAATAGCTACTTGTTCGGAAAGGTTATTTCACCAATAAGCATCTGCTTTTAATCCATCTCTGCACTACGATTTCTTAAGAGATACCGTCATTTTTTGGCTTACTGTCGCTACTGGAGCCGTTCAGATTTTATCAAAATTGTTAATACTGTAATGTTTTTCTTTTGCTACTAGGAAAAATGGTAATTTGGAGCAGTGATATAGAACACTTAATGAAATGACTTAAATCTCTGGTTTTATTGCCTCATTTTTGCAACCTTTTTTTTTCAGTTTACCTATAAAATAATCAATGGGACCAAGAAATATAGTGGAGCTCAGGATATGTTTGTTATTCTTTAAATTCCGTGACTCACTAAATTGAAGGCTGCATTAAAGCGAAAAGCTCAGTTTTGCTAAGAGTTGGTTGAGATCATATATCCAAATGACACACTTTAATGGGTATCTCTTCCCCTAAATAGCCAGTAAAATGCTGCATTGGAAAGCTGATATTTTTACTGGGGACATGATGCGGTACAGACCTCCGCGTGCTCCTTCTCCTTGAGTGGGTTTTGCAGATTGTAACTGCAATTGCAAGGAATATTCAAACGCTTATTATTGTGCGGAGATTTGTATCGTTCTCGAGGCAGCGTATCCCCTGACATAATGATGCCTTTGTTGTTGGTTTTCCATTAATCTGAAGACAACAAACCCCATTTGTAAGTGTGATGTAGAATATACATATGAATAGGTGGTGCCAGTTAGAGATGACCTTTCTGATGGGCGAGTTTGTGAATATGGATTAAGGAGGTCAGCTGTTAATGCCTTTCAGCTAACAAGTGAGCAATTTTGCAGAATCCATTTTAGTCCCAGAGCCCCAGCTCCTGCATATATTAGTTTCAATATGCAAAATCTATTATTGTTCGTAGTTTCCAGTCAAGGGCTGGGAAAAAAATTCTACGGACTGCTCCTGTTGGTTAAGCTGAAAGATTTGGTCAGTGGCTCAATGTAAATAACTATCCAGAAAGATACTAGCCCCCGTTTCTTCTAGGGTTATTCTGCTTTCAGGTGGTGACTTGCCTTAGGTGAATATCTTCAACAGTGTCTTCTTGTTCAGAAATTGTCTGTGCAAAGCTCAGTCAGCTGAGCGTGGCACTAACAACGCTAATGTCGCGGGTTCGATTCCCGTTCGGTCCCCATGTGTTGCCTGATCTAATCGAGAGGTGGCATCCCTGGCGGCAGGGAGGCTGGATTAAAATGATCTGGAAGGTCCCTTCCAGCTTAGGCCATGATATGATATGATATTATATGATATTTCCAACAGAAGCATCTCTCTAACAGAAGTATCCATCTTTCTTATGGGTTGCGAAAGAAGTCCACCTCTATGTAGACCTCTTCCATGTGTTTTCAGACATAGAAGTCCTTAAGTATTCTCTTAAAAGTTGAAGATCTCTCTCCTGCTATTCAATCATTCAGTTCATGAAGAGCTCATGGCTTTGGAGGCTCTGGAATCTGTTCGACTGGTGGTTTGTAAAACCTACACCCACAGAATTGGCGTCTCCTGTTTTGCACGGCCACAAACACTGTATTTGCAGGTGTTTCCAAACGTGCGATCGTTCTTTTCATCACCGCTGAAAAATTTAATTCCGTACAAAGCCCTAAATACGCAGGCTCCTTCATTGTTTTTATGGCAGCGCGCCTGCGAATGTCACTGACGAGATTGCGCGTGTCCAATGGCACCTGCGGTCAAATTAAAAACGCGAGAAAATGAGCTCACGGAGGGAGAGGTGGGTGAGGAATGTACAGCTCTGCTTTAACACCGCGTCACCAATTCCAGATCCGTTAAGGAGAAAAAAAACACATAGAGAGGTGCGTGATCAAAGATGAAGCAACAAAGGGAAAAAAATAACTGAAAGATTGGGGTGACCTGGGGCTGCTGAATTCCCTGTTTTCAGACACCGAGCAAATCTGAGCGTAAGCTCTGTTTGCTGGGAAGAACCCGTGCCTGCTTGCTACGTGAGGTTCTCGAATACATAGCAAGAAGTGACCTTTAAACTACCTTGACAGATCGCAGCTGACTAGAAAATTACAGTCATTAACAGGATATCTAGAGAGCAGGCTATTGTAAAAAATGATACTAAAAGGCAGATGTTAACAATTTGCAACCCCAAAAGGCAGCTACAGTAAAACCTGGCGTTTCTAGGGTTCTGAGAAATCGTCACAGAGGTTCAGCACACACAAAAATAAAAGGTCCGTGCGTCTTTTTTTCCCATCTCTAGAGCCAACTTGATGTTGACAAAGTATAGAAAATATTCCTGTTACTCGGACTAAGACCTGTCCTAAAAATGCAATCACTTTGAATTCTCAGAAATGAAAGTTCTAAATTAAATCAGTTTAGTCATGTTCAGTCCAGGTATTTCTATTAGTTGAAAAGCCTATTAGGAATAGATATTTAATATCCTTATTTCTTTCTGAATTTCTATAGCAGTATGAGCATAATTTTCTTTATTAGTGAACACGGCAGGGGCTGAATCGCAGAGATTTTTGCACTGTACAGAAAATCAGGGGAGTTTTATCAACGTATATGAGTCCATTTATTGTCCAGAAAAGAAATCCTGTGGAATTGTTCATTGATTTTTGTGGGTTTTTTTAAAATATTAATTGATGTCACTCGATGGAGCACCTGGAAGCATAAAACTAAGCAATACATGTAAAGCCATAATCTTTGCATGCTACCACCTCTGGACTGGCTCACAGTGTTTTGGCAATTACCTGCAAAAAAAAATAATAAAAATTTTGGCAGAATTTGGAGGAGCACCAAGAAGGAGGAAATAAGAGTGACACATAGGACGAAAATGTGGCAAAAACTAGTAATTGAAAATTCTAAGCATGTTATGAAGAAATCACCAAACACAGCTACAGAATGTAAAGTACGGAATAATATTTCTCCCCAAAAAAGTAATGGAAGTTCTTAATTTATCTTAGGCAAGAGTATTTCACTGGAAAAGAAAACCTGCTTGTGCAGGAAATAAAATGTAATGAACTAACTAGGTTTTTCCTGTTCTTAGATATGACTCTTCAGTAATTGCAGGTTGCTGAAAATATATATATCCAAAGTCATAGCTCCTCATCAAGCGTAGAACTTTGCAAACACACTTTGTGTTATGGTTTGTGATATAAAGGACTTTGTTCAAGTCGTGTAATTTCTTTTGTTAAAATGTTTATTTTCATTTAAATCAAAGCCATATTTTTCCTTTCTCGTTTGAGGCATCCCACTGTCTGCAAATATCCTTGCATGGAGGCCTCTCTCTTCTCCAGATGTTTCAAGAATGTAGTCATTCTCTTTTTTTTTTTTTTAATCCCTAATTGCTCCATCTTTTAAGGTGGACGGTTAAAAGTTAAGTGCCTGGGAGAATGTGACAGTGAGGCCATGTGCAAGGGCACAAGCAGGGACCATAACTCATGTGTGCTTCTGATCACTGATACAGTCTTTTCACATAAATTACGACAGACCGAAAAGAATTACAAAGAAATATTGTTTCAGGGAGTGGCAGGCTTCCCCTCCTCTCTTAACGGAGACCCTTGGAAGCAAAACGTGTTGCCTTTGGATCCTCTCATTCTTGAAGCATTTTGATTATGGGCGTCTGTCCCATTTGTGGTCTTGTTCTTCTGAAGAGATTCCTGAAGCTTCCTCTCCTCTCTTACTAGATCAAGCAAAATGCAATTTACTGGTTAGCTTATTACTTTGTCCTTGTGTTTTATAAAGCCTCTGTTACCTAGATATGTGTCAAGATTTCACGTACTGGCTTGGTGTCCTTGAGTATGAGATCTGCTTGAAACCAGCGCTTGGCTCACGTGCGTGTAAACCATTCCCAGCCCGCGGGGCTGTCGATTTACTTTTCCCATTTGAAAAGCGTAAATGAAAATCTGTAGCAGGTAGGAGGTTCCAACTGGTTTTGGTTACTTGTGCTGGGTGGTGTTTTTCCATTTGTTTTGGGTCGTGGGGGTTTTTTTCCCCCTTTTTTGCTTTTCATCTTTTGCTGGGCCTGATCTAAGTGTGGCTGAAGGTCAGCACAAAAATCTTCTAGGTGACTTACATTAAAAAAACCCAGGGACCTCGTGCTTGTAAATAAGTTACATGTGTCTGGGAATCCCACTGCAGCCTGTAAAGGGTTCCCTTACTTCACTACGAATTAAATGTGACCTTAGTTCCAAAGATAAATTTCATGGTGTAAATTAATTCTGCAGTCTTGTTTTGTCTGTAGCTGGGCTAGACAGAGTGGTAGAATGGCACTGGGAGGTGTGCGTGTACTTTTTTGTATAGATTTATGCCTTTTTCTATTCCCATAGCAACAGTGTAGCCCTCATTCATATTAATCAGCTCTTAATTTAGAAGCTTTATGGCAATTTGAATGATAACGCATAAAACACAATTAATTTCTTATTGCCTTTATCCATTTCTCTAAAGGGATGTTTAAGTTTTGATTCGACCTGTCATGAAGGTAAAGAAGCTTTATATGAAAGTAAATTTGCCATCCTGTTATTGAGGAGGGGTTTTTTGTCTTTTTTTTTGTCTCAAGAATACTACTGGGAAGAAACCATCAGAGGAAAAACTGACAAAAAAAGCAGAAAAGAATTAAAAGGGTTCCTTTCATCCTCTCTCTTTTTTTTTTTTTTTTTCCTAAAAACCTATTATCATAGTTGTCTGAATTAGGTGTAGGCACAGAACCAAGAGCACGCACACCCCAAGAGAAACAAGGCTGAGGGTGTTTGATGCTGTGGTGAAACTGGGCAGACAACAAATAACAGAGAATTTACCAAACTCTTCCATTGATTCCTACCTGTTGAGAAGTCAAAGGGCGAATTTTCTGCTGGAAGGCGTTGGATCAGTTAATATTTACGATGGAAGCCGGGCAGGCAGGTCACTTGGTTCCCTTCCAGACATTTACAGTGGGCAAAGCGCCCAGGCCACTAGCCTGGATAGAAGATAGACAAATTGCAAATTTAGCAGCATCTGTTGCAACTGTGAGGCTGCCGCCTTCTCTTAAATTGTCTTAAATTTATAGCTAATCGCCGAGTTCTTCACTGCATACGCTTTTAGGATTTTTTTTATTTATTACTCTTTCCTTCTGAAACGTGAAGTAATGGAGCAAACTCTAAAAAGTCCTAGCATTGTTCATACTTCATATTTAAAGAAGATCCATAATGCCTGATGCGTGTGGGGAGAGCAAAAACTCCGACCAGAATCATGAATCCATCCCCACCTATACCCTAAATTAAACAATTTATTATTTTTTTTTATTTTCCCAGAGATTGGCAATGATGACATTTCATTAGGTTTTGATTTGAGCTCTCTCAAAGCAACTTTTTTATCCCCACGTTCCCAGCTGGTGTTTGCCACCCAGGCAAGGCACTGCGCCGCTTGAAATAAACCATCTGACCTCGCTGCGCTTCAATTCATTAAAACTAATAAAATTTTATTCCTTGCTGCATCTTTGTGCCAAAGATCAGAGGTCTTAATTCAGGTTTGTGGGCTGCCTGCAGAAGAAGTATGATCTAGAGAGCAATAATGGTGCATTCGATTATTCTTAGAAATGA
>NW_009736837.1:0-22688 GCF_000703405.1 Apaloderma vittatum | reverse complement strand
TGCTGAACAATCTTACTTTAAAAAGACAGAAAAAGACTATTTGGAATTTTGCTTTGGAATATATTCTGTGTGATTGCAGTTCTGGTGAAATGCAACTATTGCAGAGAATCTCTCTGTGCAAAGGCCCTTTTAAAACTCTTTTAAAAATCCAGGTAAAACCTCTGAGGGTAATTCCTTTTAATTGAGTCTCAGACCTTTTCTAATGTGTAGGTACGCACTGAACAAGAAGCAGTGAAAGTTAAAACACCGTTATTTGGCTAGGACTCGGGAGATTTGAGGTACATTTTTGCCATCCAGAACCTTTCTAGGAATTTCTAGAATATTCCTCAGTCTAGAACCTTTCTAGCTTTTTGTGATGTCCAAGAATTTCTCTCCATTTTCTAGGAATTTTGTCTAATGTTTTTCTAGATCTTTCCCCGTCCCATTCAGGAATTTCTCAACTCAGACATTTCTAGGAAATGTTCTCTCCTTTACATTTTCAGCAATTTTGAGTGTGTTTTCTACCCACAACCTTTCTAGAAATTTCCCTGTGCTTTCTAGCAATTCACATTTTTCACGTGTTTTCAAGGAGGTTTGCTGTGCTTTCCGAAATTGCACTAGTCTAGAAAGTTTACAGGACATCCAATGAGCATTGTAGGAATTCCAGTGCAGGAATTTTGAGGAATTTCCCATTACATTTGAGGATTTTAAACCTGCTTACTAAGACTTTCTCAGTTCAGAACTATTCTAAGAGTTCCCTAGTGCTTTCTAAGATTTATTTTTTTTGGTGCGTGTTCTCCAGAATCCCTTGATCTTAAGGCCTTTTTAAGGAAATTCCAGTGGTTTCTAGGTATTTGCGCATCATGTGCCCTTCCAGGAATAATTCTGTTTAGAATCTTTCTAGAAATTTTGCAAATATAGAACCACTCTTGGATTTCTCAGTGTAAAGGCAGAAGGAACTGAAAAACGGTCTGCACGGTTGTAAAAAATAATCTGCTGGGTAGAAAGAACCAATTAAAAAAAAAAAAGACTGTGACTTACAGTAGTTTCCAGTAGCAATTTAGGTCACAGATCTCTCACCTGCACTAGTTACAAAATGTACCTGACAAATATTTGCTGCGTGGAGCCAAGTGTAGGTATCAGGCTGATTAAATTAACACCTCAGCACAACAGGGCTGCATGATGCCAGACGTTGTAACAGTGCAAGTTGATTTATGGTTGACTCAATTTTAATGATCAGGCTCAGGATCACTGTTCTGGAATAAGTTTTCATGTCTGCCATGGCAGAGAGACCTACAGGCATTTAATTCTCCTGCTGGCTGTAAATTAATTAAATAGGCAGTGTATAAATAAATTTTATAAGCATTTATTTCCAGGCTATTTTTTATCTTGTTCCCATCTATACTTACCATATTATGGTCCTGTCAGATGTATTTTAGGACGTATTTAGGAAGAAGGGATATTTTTTTAGCTTGTTCCCATCCATACTTACCATATCATGGTCCTGTCAGGTATCTTTTAGGACACATTTAGGAAGAAGGGACTTCCCCATCTTTCATCATCCCGTGTCTTGTGCCCATAGAGTGTTTCTGGATTTACAGACAGAGGCATAAACTTTGTCAAGTAACAGTCTGCCTGCCTGAGCCAAGCACCGTTCCTTTCAAAACTTGGCAGAAAAAATGCCTTGCTGCAGAGACTACTTTGCATTTCCAGAGCATCCGTTGCCTATAGAACCTGCACGTGCTTCATAATGATGGCTTGGAGAATCCAAAGCACTGAACATCTCAAGGCTGCCAACCCACCCTTCCTCCTTCTGAGTAAGGAGAAATATCATCATAGAATGGCCTGGGCTGGAAGGGACCTTAGAGATCATTTAATCCAGCCTCCCTGTCCTAGATCGTCATTTCATTGCTCTGTGAATAAATATATTTAGGCTCATTTCCCCAGTTATTTAAGCAAAACTTTACGTAGGGGCTGCAGAAGAAGGTAAGAAGTATTCCTCAGAGAGAGCTCTTAGAAAAGAGTTTGTTGTAAGGGACTTGAGCCACAAAGTGACTCTTGAATCTGTTGACTTAGTTGTGTAGGTAGAGGTTAGTGAAACAGTTGAAAGGTGATCCTGTATGACCTCTTGGATCGGTTCATTCCCAGTCCTGTTGCTGAGTGTTCGGCAGAAAATATTACCTAACAAAACACTGCTATTTTTTGCATGTAGCGTATTGATTTGTCTCCATTCAAACAGGTGAGGTCAACAGGCAAGGTCCTTCAGTGTTAACAGTTTTGTCCCAGTCAACTAGAAATAATCACCGTCACAGATTCCTCTAAAATATCAGTTTAGAAATCAAATAAAACGATGTTATTGCTTGATACTAAAAAGGCTTTAAAGTAGCAGTCCTTTAAAATACAATAGTTCAGCCTCGTCTGGGATTTCATTGGTTCTGTAATAATGCAGCTGTTTTCCTCAGGGTGTTCTCACAAATTCATAAAAAAATTCTATTTGTTACGAGCATTCCGAAACCCCAAGGAAAGCAGCTGTGTTTTTTGACAAACTGGGCCACATTTTCAACACCTCCAGCAAAAGAGACATTTACAGAGGAATTCTATGCCTTATATGTCAGTGAGCAACATATTTTTTTTTTATACCAGTAACAACGTATCGTGCTCCTAGTAGAAGTTTACACAGCAAAGCAGCCCAATTGAACATTGAATTGGGACACAACATGAAAAGAAAAACCTGACCTCCAGCACAAGGCATGCCCTAAACTTAAAATATGCCTCCTAGAGGGAACTTAAAGACCACTGGAGAAATCACTGAAGGATATAATCATGGTAGATGTGGAGTCTTCAGGGTTTTGCAAGACTTTTCCTTTTTTCTTTAGTTTTAATATGTTCCTCAAACCACAACAATGTGAAGAATGAGTGATGTGAGTAGGGGATCTTGGTGAACATGCTTGCTGGAGTATTAATGAAATACAAATTCTGGACAAGATGGGAAGTTTCTTGCTTCTTGTGTAGCCCATTCCTGCGAAAGATTGTTTTCTTATTCTTATCTGTCAGTCCAAAAGTGATTATAGACCCAACTTAATCCTTATCTCTGTTTTCAGTTTTGCATGATTTTCCATAGATGATGTAGTCTTTTACCTATTTTTACACCATACCATTTTTTCTGCATCTGCTCAACCGTGTTCAGTCTTTCATGGCTCTTGAAACTTTTCTTTTCTTTGCTTTAGTGTGACATGTTTTACAGACCCATTCCTTATGGACTAAACCACCATTCTTGGGTGTTTTTCAACAGTATAGGTTTTATCACGAGTTGCCCTGTGGTTTTTAAATGTCTAATTTTTCAGTTTGGAAACTAAATTTCCCACATGGACAACCCAGCTGAAGTGTCTTTGATTCCCTGACTTTCCTCAGACTGCTGTTCCACTCCATATTTTAATATTAGGATGGAAGTTACTCAAATAAACATATTGTCATTTCCTCTTGAAACGTCTTTACCTCTGGATGTTGCTAAATTTTCCATTTGAGTTGTGGCTAATCCATTTCCTTTTAATGTCATCCTTTTAATGCCTCATTCTTTGATCCTAGTTCCTCAAGATATGCTTTCTCTTCATCCCTTTCTTTGATCTTTATCTCTTTATCTCTTTTCTTGTACTCAGCTTTCTGAGGTACATCTGAGTTACATCTTTTTGCTCTCCTTCTTCTTGAACTTGCCACTCCATTGCTGGGCTTCATCCATCAACTGTAGGCATCACCTACCCTTTATTTTTTATTTTTTAACTTTCAGGACAGCACTTATCTAGTGGGTCCTTTGATCCCCATCTATAGGCTGGTTCATTTCATGTCGTAGTTCATTCTTCTTTTCTCAGAGATGTCTTCTTTTTCTGAGCAACTTATTTGTGTTCCCTGATACCTGGCTCTTCTGTTTTCACTTTTGTGGTTGCTCTTAGCCTCAGTTGTCTTGGTGCCAGCTTAAGCCTAGGTTCTGTCCTCACACTCTTGATTGAAATGAATTAATTAAACCATAATCTGACTTTTTCTCGTCAGATGATAAATAATTCTACTTCCTTTACATTTGCTCAAAAGGCACGATCGTTAGCACTAAACCATTCTCTAAGCAGGAATTTGATTGATTTTACCCATTTTTGTTTTCACTGTAAGAACAGCGTTTCCAAAAAAACGCTAATGCTTACAGAACTAAAATTTAGTTTCTATTTCTGTTTATCAGGCTCTCTCATTCCTGAGCCTAGAATCTATGTATGAAAATTAGAACTTAAGACTTTTTATAACTTGGTGAAAGAATATGAATGATAGGTGGGTGATCTGCTGAGCGTGGGATTCTTGCAGAGAAGAAATCCTCTCAGGACAGTCTAGGAAGTCTTTAGGAAGAAGCATAGGCTCAGATTATTTTATTTCAGAGAGCCACCAGTCAAACTGCTCTAAACTATGTCGATCGCCACGTTTACACTGCCCATGGAGCTCCTCCACAGACCATCTCAATAATTTAAAATATCCCTTCATTAAAAACTGTTTTGTTTTTAATGGGAAACACTTGAACGATGTTTTAGCGGGTAGTGGGAAGTGAGTGGAATTTTTATTTGCTTGTCAGAGAGCTACATTCCACTAAAAATGCATGTAATACCACACTCTGATGATTACAGTTATATAGATATATGCTTTATTAGACCATTCTGTAGATTTTACAATGCTAAAAATTGATGCAAGGAAACAGGAAGATGACCTAAAGTGGATTTCTCTCATAAAGGAAATATCAGGCAATTAAATAATGAGGATGAGAGGGGGAGTTGAGAGAAATTAGTGTTGACATTATCTCTTGAGTATTGAGTCTGTTCTGTGAATTAAGTAGTGCAAGAAAAGAGAGAAGGTGATCATGAAATCCAAGAACGCTACCTGTTGTGTCTGTCCAGGAAGGCAAGTTTCCATTTCTTAGCTTTTACTGACTCATTTTGTATCCTTAACAAGGATTTTCTAATATGTTGTAGTGTAGCAGGGAGTTTTTCTGCCTGGAGAAGCAGAGGCTGAGGGGAGATATTGCTCTCTGCAACTACCTGGAAGAAGGTTGTAGCGCGGTGCGGGTCAGTCTCTCCAGTACCAAGCAATAGGACAAGACGAAATGGGCTGAAGTTGTGCTGGGAGAGGTTTAAATGGAATATTAGGAGAAGTTTTTCACAGGAAAGGTTGTCTGGTGTTGGAACAGGCTGCCCAGGGAAGTGGTGTGGAGTCTTTATTGCTGGAGGTGTTTAAAAGCCATGTAGATGTGGTGCTCAAGGACATGGGTTGGTGGTGGACCTGGCAGTGCTGAGTTAATGGTTGGACTTGATCATAAAAGTCTTTTCTATGATCCTGTAATTCTTTGTAAGCTATATGCACCTTCAGACTCGTCCTTTCTTGGAATTACTGCTTTATTTACAAGCAACACTCGGTTAAAAAAGGAGGAGTCTACTGTGCATGTAGATGTAGCAAAGAGTGGAACAAATGCCAAAAATGAAAACAATAACAGTAATTATTATTATCATCATCATCATCATCTCCTTGCTTTGCAGTACATGTGCTCTAGCAGTGTGAGCGAGTGTAAGACATTCAATTATTGATAAGAGATGGTGATTGTCTCTGTTTTACAAATGCTTTTTAGAAGAGTTATTCAGAGGAGGGCGGCTGACGTCCTCCTGAGCTGCTTCAGTCCTGTCCTGATGCATGTCCTGTTTCACGATATAATTGGAAAGTGCAGTCCTTTTGTGTTCTAACAGTAACCTTCACAGTATGAGTGTTGGATTGTTTTGAGAACGTATGTAGAGAATGTGAATCGCTGTGTCCATGCACGTTTTTATGACAGATGACTGGGAATATCTGAATTAATTTTGGTAGTATTTTTCTGAAACTGTAGAATTACCTTGAAAGGACAGTCATTTTTTGTGCTTCTCTTTGAAACGTATACTACTGGTATTTCAAGGACAGTGTAAATAATTCAAAACAAATTCCAGCAATCAGATTTAAAATTATACTCATGCTTTTCACGATAATTAAACATGCAAACTTCTCATGTTTTGTTGATGGAATAAATTTTTAATATGCATTAAATACAATCTGTTTCATCTCAGTAAATATATACCGTTTAAAACATTAATTTCCACTTTGTTTGTACCAATACCTTTCATTATTTAATAGACTAGGTTTTGTCCGAGAAAGCACGGAAGTCAGCAGGCAATTTCTATTTGAGACTTAAGAGCGTGGTGCAATATGGGGCAGCACCTTCCTTTTCAGACTTCAGAGGGTAAGAAGTTTTCTTGATTGGCATACTGATCAGTTAAATAGCGTTTGATAAAATAAATTCTGTAATATCCTCCAGGAGAAACTGACAATATTAAGTTAAAAACCCATAGTCAACAAAGTGGTGCTGTACCAGCTGTGAATTGAACAATGAACTTTCTCCGTTTAAAAATTCATTCTAATTAAACAATTGCTTCCTCCTTCAAATAAATCAGGCAGTCCAGCAATATTATGAAGACTAGTTTATAAATATTCATGCATACAGAATCGTAGCTTGTATTTGAGCACTAGAAAACCGTTCCATTTGCATTCTGCAGTTTTGGCAGAGACCTCACCCTAGAGCCGTAACGTTGTGACTCTTTCAGTTCCAGTTGCACTTCACAAACTTCTGACTGGTTCTAGAGTTGGGCCCATCCTTACAAAAGTAGACCAAAAGGTACAAGGGAAATTGCCAGGCATGAAGATTGAATCATATCCCATTCTGGTTTAGAACTGGATAAAATGTTTTCCATCATCTTTTTAGGACGTCATTGAATGAGTGTGATGGTTAAACTACTTTTTCTGTCCTACAAGTAGTTCCTCCTCAAATGTGGACAGTTGTACTGCCTAATTTAGTAGCATCCACAGCAACAGCTTTTGCCAGTGTGGTGGTGTTGGGTCATAGGCTGGACTTGATGATCTGAGACGTCTTTTCCAGCCTCAACAGTTCTGTGATTCTGTGATTTTGTATTTGAAATAAGTTGCTCTTCTTCAAGTGAACTCCTCAAAATGGGCTTTAGATGCTTCAACCTGTGATGTCCTTTTTAATATTATGTCCATCTGGTGGATACGTAGGAATTGCATGGGACATACCAGTTACAATTCCAAATTAAAGGAAACACAGGTGTTGGGATTTTTTTCCTTTTCCAGGAAACAGTGCTTTAATCATTTAGGTTCCTATCAGGTATCATATTGAATTTCTTCAGCTCTATATTAAAATATCTATTGGTTGAATTATTTTTTCTTTTCTTAAAATGTCTTCTATGTTCACTTAAAGATCTCCGAGAGTACAGTTTTGGGGTTTTTTTGTTTGTGCTTTTTTTCCAAAGGGAACTGTGAGCAAAAATAGGATGTGGAAACTGTGGAGAGGTTCAAAAGAAAACTAGAATAGCTTCTTCAGGTTGAAAAACTTCTGCTGAGCTCCAGGAAGGCTATGGTTTCATAACACTGTTTTTTTCTGTGATTCACTGTCTGACCAGTTACTGCGTCATAATCTTTACCAATTTATCGGATACCTAAACCAGATTTGCTAGGAAGTGTTGTAAATCCTTCATTCGTTTAAAGGTCGGAAAGAGTATTCTAAAGTTCATGGGTTTCAGAGCAGTTACTGATAGCAAAAATTTGCGGTGCTACCGATACTTGTCAGAATTTGTCAGAAGACAAAAAAGATAAGAACGGACAGTCTTCGGTTTATAGTAAGACTTTCACTTTCCTAGGACTAAACCTGAAAATAGTAAAGAATTTTTAAAAGGCAAAATCTGAGTAACTAGACAGGCATTTAGAGCAATGTTCTACTAAGTTCTGCTACCTCAGCATTTTCTGCCCCTTTTGTTAATGTTACATCTTCTAGGAGTTTGACCTTTAAGCGTATGTATCTTTTGGCCTGAACTAATGTAAAAATAAATGTAATTGCATAACCCAGGATATTTATTTTCAGAAGTGTGGGTATGCACAAACACACGTGTGCGTGCACACGCACTGATAATAGAATTACACGTAACCCTGAAGGAGACTAATACCTCTTTTAGTATCCATTAGAGTAATTAAGACAAAAATGAAATGTGCACTTCATAATGAAGAATTTTCCTCCGTATTTTTTTTTTTCTGGCAGAATTAGCTTTCCACTCAAACACCTTTTTCCTTACTGTAAAGCCTCCAGTGGGTACATTCATTGTGTTACTACCAAAGCATCCCCACCTAGGTATGAATTTGCTTCTCTTAGGTTTTTGCTTTACTCTTGCCCAGGGGTCTCTCAGTTGCCTGATCCTTTCAATTGCCTAAAAAGTTTCAGAATTTGCAGGAGGTTACAAATACAGATATAGCAAAGCAACTGGCCTCTGCCTTGTCAAACCTTCTCATCATTGCTCTATCTGGAGAAAAATATTTTGACGGGAGTTTGTTTAGGAATCGTATCTCTACGGCATCGACAGAAGACCAAACAGGACTTAAAGAAATAGTTGCACGGGATACTAATACCATAAATAATTTCTCTTAGTCCTTAAAGAAAATATCCAGCTGAAACCGCAAAAGTCTTAACAAGGACAGAGTCTCTCTTTGTAGGCTTTTACTAGTAAAGGGATCGAAGGTTTACTGTTGCCAGGGTTTATTTTATGGTACAAAAGATGAAATCCTACGCAAGTGGAACATGTGGGATTTGTATTCCCTGTTGTGTGGGGTTAGGGTGTTGGTCTTGACAGGACAGCCCCTGTGCTTTCCCGACTCACAGCCAGGTGGTAGAAAACGCTACCCTCAAAAAGAAATGTATTTAAATTAAAAGGACTTGTATGCCTCGCACCCCAGCTTCCTACCTGTGGGTTTCATTTCTCATTTAAAAGCACCACGATTAATAATATGGAATTAATCTCTTGCATACTCATGTCTGATTAAGGTAAGGAATTGATTAGTAAATTCCAAAGTGACTTGGTTTTAACCTAGGCCTAAGACAGACAATGCCAATACCGTGTTTGCTTTAGAATTTGTCTGCAGCTATATTTTAAAAACTTCTCAAATAGCTGGTATTTGTGCTTGTGATTACTAGATGTGACTAAAAAGTAAAAAAACTAAACAATGAACACCCCATACGTGTCTGTAAATGAGTTTAGGCTATAGAGCAGCACCTCTCAAACTTGAGTTATTTATAGAAATATCCTACACTCACAATATATTTATTGCAACAACTTGGGCTTCGGTTCTGACGGTGTTCCTCCTCAGCAGCATTCATAGCGGTCCCAGAAATAAACCCTGGGCAATTTTCAACTTGCATTAGCTGGAATAGAATTATGTCAATTTACATCAGGTTGAAAGCTGCAGCCGAGGTTTCAGCTGAGTCGGGACTTGGCGGCTGGGCTGACTGGGAGGGACTCTGGCAGTTGCAAATAATCCCGTCGTGATCTAAAACATTATCTTGGTCGCCATCCAAAGTCCATTCTCCTTCGGGTAGCTCACCGAAGCGCCCACGTTTGCTTCGGCACGTTTTTTGGTAAAGGCTGGGGGAGCTACGAGATAGGGATGGTCGCAAAAATGTTCCGCTGAATACATCTGGGATTGTTTTGGGGCTTTATTTTGGGATTTTTTTTCTGGTTTTGCCCACTTGTAACTTAACAGAGGAAGCTTGAAGGAATATGTAAGCAGAGCTTTCACGCTGTGAAGTCTCACATAAGACAAAAATACAAGTAAATGATTCCAGAACTTTCCCGAAATGCAGAAATCTACTTAGCGCTGGCAGAATTTATGTTTTTAAACCAAGCAGCCTGCCTAGCGTTAAGAAGTGCAGTCATTAGAAAGGTATTAACATAGCAACATCTTTCCAGACAGCAACAAGCAAGCACAACAAATAAAAAAAATCAGCAACGCACAGCACTGAGATTCAATAATAAGATCCATTTAGTTTTATGTCCCCAATTAACTTTAGGTATCCAATTAGCTCTAGAAATCTAGCCCCACATTTTTAAACTTGGAAGAAACAAAACAAAACACGGGCAACATGAAGCATATATTAATAATTCTCTGAGAATGTGCATGTATGTCCTAAATAAGATATTTTATATTTATTTATTAGATGCAAGCTTAGCAAGATAATATACAGGCTTAAGCTACGGCGTGATTAATTTTGATTGGTACTAGCCCAGGTCTCAAGGAAAGTAAGAGAAGTGGCCAAAATATGCATAAAAAGCTTGTCTAATAAATCAAGAGTAGGTAACTGTATGGTTGTTCATTGCGAATTTTCTCATTCTGTATTTGGAACTGTGTGACACAGGACTGAAGAAAAACACAGAAGTAACACACACCAAGGCGTTTCGATACCCTAGCTGGGCTTACACCAGCTCGCGATGTTTTTCTCGCTAGGGAGTTAAGACCTGATAAATCCAGCATGTTTGGTTGGTGTCTAAATAATTTTTTCTCATCCACTTTTTGCAATTTTCCCAGCCCGTGCTGCGTTAACCTTCAGTCACGTTACGCATCGGTAACCGGTGAAAATGTTCGGATACCTCCAGACTGTCGATGTTTAATGGTAGGTTTACTACCCGCTTTAGGTTTTTCATGGAATTCCTTTAATATAACACAGCCAAGTCAATTGTACGTAGGAGAAAAAAAATCACTAAAAGTGTGTACTTCGTACCTGATATCGAAATGGAGGTTAGAAATTTATCCAGAGTCATTCTGAGCACAGCACTATTTTACTTGGGTTTTTCAGCTTGGTCATTATTGTGTTATTTCTTAACTTGCAAAATGGAAAATTTTATTTGAATTATTAATAATAATGGGATTGTTATTTCCTACTAAGGGATCGAAAGCTGGTGATGTTTGCACTGCTGCCTTATTTTCCCACTAAAATAAGTAAAACAAGACTGTAATTACTTGTCATCCTGAAAAGGAGAGGTAAAAGAGATAAATTAATGATTTTCTAATATCAAGCAAGTTATTTTTCATGCTGAAAAAAATCAGGACCGAATTTGGACCACTGTCAGCTTTGGCAAAACCTGTCTAAAACGAAGATAAATTAGCAATTAGTCCGAACTTTGGAATTTAGCTCAAGGTTCCTAAAAGATGTACGAGTGTTTTTGCAACAGAATGAGTCTTGCTGAAGAAATACTTGCTCGTAGAAAGAACAGTTATTAAAGCCTGCGTCTCAGAAACAGGATTCTGTAGCCTTATTTAAATTCATAGAGTTTTTGACTATGTGGCCTGGCGCGTGGCTCCGTGTTTTGCATGAATGTGGGCTGAATGAAAATAGAAGAGGGTATCAAGCAGCTGAGCAATACGACTGTTCTACAGGAAGAAGCCTGTCTGGTTGGGTTGATTCTGAAAAAGGAAAATTTGGAATTAGTAATCCCAGTCATGCTGGTTTTGACTGGCTAGCTTGAGACCAAAGGAAGAAATCAGGCAACTGCTGAATTTGGGTCTTTATGAGAAATATTGCGAACAAAGAGAAAACAGCAACAAGCTGCTAAGTACCTCAAGCAAGCTAATAATTTTGTTAGCCTGGGTTTTATTTCAAAAGGTATGCAAGTGCCAATTAAAAAATAAAAATAGCATATCGACTGAATTAAAAAAACTGAGAGTAATTTCAATTATTTAATGAGCCAGATAGTTTTAGATTGATAAACCAGGGGAAGTATTTATATGCATGTGAGGGAAAGAATGTTATACACAAATACGAAAGCATCAGGTGAAGCTATAAAACTGCTAAAATCTCGAAATAGTTGTGGCTGGATGGTAAGATTGGTCTTTAATTTTTAGGAGAAGGATTATTTGTAAGGAAACTTAATGTAGATAGGGGTGGCTAAATAAGGCAAAGGACAATTCACAGATATTTTCAGGGTTGATATCCAAGCGCTGTCTTCGCAGTTTGTGTGTTTTCTTATTTGTTGTTAGCTGGTAAATGAGTGGCTGATGAATGTTCATGGAAGCATTTTGAATCCCCAGAGCTTCAAGGAATAACCTCAATGGGAATTATCTAACCTAAGAAGTTTGACTGATTGACCAAAAATGTCACACAGAAGTTATGTGAAGAAGGCAGGGCCACAGTTTTCACATTTTCTGCCGCTGTCCATACACGGGGGTATTTTAAATCACGGAATGCAAAGGTTCTGCCACGTTTCAGATGTGTGGGAGTTAGGATTTCGGTGGTGTGATCTCTGCCTCTGAAATCTTGTTATATTCATAACAAATGAAATGTTGTGTTCTGCCCCATAACATCATTGTCTGTGCTTTGCAGAAGGACCACACAGATTAGATTTAACTGTGCTCCGTGGCAGATCTAGAACAGCTTAAGCTCTTCGGTAGATTTTGTGGCTTTGAAAACATCCACTCTGCTCAACAAGGATGCCAACGCCAAGCTGGATAGAGAGTATGTGTGCTTGAGATATGTGTGCTTCTCCCCCATGTTTCTTGCTTTCATTTACTATTTCTTGATTCAGAATTTTGGGTGTTTGTACAGTAATTTTTCAAGGTTGCAGTAATTACACCGTGGTTTCTTAGGAAGGGGGAGGAGGGAGAGAGCAGCTGCAAGGTTGCAAGATATTTTTAAAAGGAGACCCTGACTGCATCTTTTCAGCTACTGGGAAAAAAACCTACAGTATTCTGGGGTATTAAGACATATCATTTTTTTCTACAAATTCCCTGCTCAGTCCTTCTGATATCAGGTCAGCTGGTGTTTCATCCTCTAGCAAACTTCAGCGCAAACGTACTTCCTGTGAGCCTCCAGGGAATTCCAAAACGAGCGTGTTCACGCAGGAAAATTAGACTGTTCCTCCAAAACGCCTTTTTGTGAAGCCATTGGATGCCCAAATGGAATCTGGTTGATGCTATTTCAGAACTTTTAATCCCTGAGCATACCACGAACATCCAATGGGATTTGGGGAGCTCCTTCTAAGGTGGCCGTCGGTCGTTTGCACAGCATCCTCAGACCTAACCAGCAAATAATTCGTCAGGAACTCGGGTGGGCGAAAGTGGATCTAGAGTTGGGATTTTGTCCTGTTAATTAAGCACAGTCGGATGACGAATAGCTGGTGTGCGGTGGGCGTGATGCCGACTGGCGCACAGCAATTACACGCCGCGGCAATTAAATCTAACGCAGCAGAACTGCGAGGGTCAGCGAGGTCGCAGCAGTGAGTTGGGAATGACCGATCAGGATTCGTATCAATCAAAGGCGCTTTTCTTCATCTACAAATATAAAACTTCCTATCGTGTCGCCAGCGCTGCGTTGGCTGCTTTGTTAATAAAGTTGAAGTTATTAACACATACGGGCCTCCCTCAGGTCAGAGCGATAGATGCCTACTTAGCTGAAATTCAATGAATTCAATTAAATCCTGCAGCCTTGGGCTAGCGTTCTAAAATAATATTCGTTCAAAGCCTTTCTTGGAATTTTTCCTTAATCATATTGAGCCTCCTCAGGGTCCACGTAGATGAGGAAGGGTGGAACAAGCCATCTTTTCAGATTCGCCGCCAGATGTGTTTGTTTAAGATAAGAGCAAATGTGTCCAAATCTGACGGAGCAGAAAGGGATAAATAAATAATTACTGGCGCTGGAAAAGTAACATTTCCTGAGCTAGATCCTCAGCTAGTGGGAACTGAGAGAGCAGGCTGATGTTAGCCGAATTGTATACGCATTCACCAGCGTATCTGGTCCTTTGCTCTGAAGGGGAGCTCTCTTTATCTTTTGTTTCTGTACCTAAAAACCAACGAAAGCAGGAAAAATGGAAGTAACAACGATCTGTTTTGTTTTTTTCCTGCACCCAGTGCAGATGAATGCTTATCAGCAATGAAATTCAAAAAATCTTTCACTGGTAGCTTTTATTCTTTCTTTCGCCACCTTAATATTTTCTTCTAAGTGTTTAGAGACGAATATTTGCAGAAGAAAAACACAAAAAAAAAAGTTGGGTTTTTTTAAAAAAAATAACTTTAAAGATTCATGGGGCCTTATTTGTCATTTATTTAGGCAAATGATGGTTTTCACTGAGAAACCCTAGAACTCTTGCAGTCAGTGGAGACAAGTATGAGGAACATGATACTTCAGAGCCTTGAATTCCTTCCATCCAAACAAGCCACAGATTAGTGGTGAAAACCCAAGCTTTCCATACTCTGTGTGTAATTAACTTTGTTTCTCCTTAAACCCTTTAAACTTAGAACAAAGATGATGCTTATGAATTAAGGCCTGAAGGCATAGCATGGAAAATAATAAAAGATAATTCTTAAGTACTAAAATGTCTTTTGTTTTACAAAGACTGTGCAATGGCTGTAGAAACCAGAGCTAATTCTTTAGCTTCAGAAATTCAGTTGAAAGTTCACGTGCTCATTTTCCCCAAGACTTACCAGCATTCCAGGTGATTTTGGTGCAAGAAAAAGAATGTGGTCTCCTAATAACCTAGCATTGAAATGCTCCTGACACAAAAGAAAGGCAATGTTGTCTAGATGGCTCGCTCGTTTAAGAAAATTTATGCTCACCTTCGTCAGAAAGATGCCGTCACCGTATTTTGAGCGGTATTATTTTGTGCAACTATATCAATTGTTGTTTATTGAAAAGAAAACTTACAATATTAATAAAAGTCAAGATAATAGCACAGCTGGTGTTTTTTTATAGCCAGGACACACATTCTCCAGATTGAAAAACTAATGTACTTTTAGAGTTTTTCAGTGACTTTGTCTCTGTGGTGCAGAATCTCAGCTGATGCAAGTTATCTTTTGTTCATTGAAATCAGCAGAGTAATGAAAATTTACCCTGGGTAAAGATGCAGCTAACTGTTTCCACTAAAATCTGCAGTTGCTGAATTTATGAGGATATGATTGAGATACTCTTAGGAAAAAAAAAAAAAAGGATGCTTTAATTTTCTCATTTATAATGGAGGTGTAGGGTGGGAAAAAAGAAGGACCATGAAATGATTAGACAGCTTGTGTGACTAATAGGAATACTGTCCCTAAAGGGAAAAAGAACATCTTACCAATACAAGTGCACTCAATTAGAGTTTTAAATGAGAGTGTAATTATGTTTTTTAACACAGAAAAAAAAAAAAAGAAGAAGAAAGCTTTTAATCTTTGAGGTGGCCTCATTTCGGCGAAAAGACAAATTTAGGAAGTGTTTTGGCTGAGATGATGCTCTGCATCTTTGACAAATTTGGACTAAATCCAGCCCCCGAAGGGCTGGAAACAATTGTATTGGCTTTCTTCTACCTGACTTTAAAAAGAAAGGCAAAAAACAACCCCACCAAAAACCAGCCCAACAGCCCATGTATTCGCCCTCTTACTTACTTATATCTTGGTTTTGGAGAAATGAAAGGATTGTTTGCTTCAATTACTGACATCAAATATAATGAAGTATTGTAGATTTTTGCTTGGAGGTGAGTCACATCTGAGGAAATGCAATAGAAAAGCCACAAGGTGCAGGTCCAAGAGGCTGGTTCACGCATTTCCAGGCATCACACAGGTCACGTTGCTCATCTTGATTCCTGCACAAGCAGTAAGTAAATGAAAAAAACCAACCCATCAGTTAGTGTTCCATGGAAAACATAATGTTTTCTCCAGCCTGGTGTTTGGTTTCGAGCAGGGGCTTTCTAATCTTTTCAGTGCAGGTTTTTTTTTTCCCCTCTTGTTCTTTTTCCCACTAGGAAAGATTTTAGATACAAAATGTAATCTCCAAAATTCAAAGCGGAAAAAATTCTGCCTCCGGAGTTTCACATCAAAATGTTTTGATGTTTCTGAGAAATGCATTAGAATGCGAAAAAGAAAAAAAAAGTGCTTAAGTGACAACGGCAGAAAGCAAATAACAAGCGATTAAACTACAAATCCACTTGGCCAAAATCCAACAGAAATACGAGGATTAAATAAGCAAACAAGCCTTATTGTTTTTATTGGTGTGAATTCCAGGCAGTTATCCTTTAATATAAGCTAATTAGTAACTGGGAATGTTTGTGATGGGAAGAAGAAGGAATAACCATTATGGTCTGGACTAGCCCCTGCAGGCAACACCTGAAAGAAGCTTCAGAGTAAGCTAAGCAGTATTTTCAAATATATTTAGGTGCTTAAATAAGCAAATAATCCAATGACAAGCATTTCCCAAAACACAGATCTTTCACGATACTTAGTTGTCTAAGAGTTCCTAAAACAGTCGTAAAATGTCGATATCCATTTGATTTAAGGTGTGGATATAACTCTGACCTCCCGCTTGCACACCCCATCAAACTCCTCGAGGATCTACAACAGTCTGTGCCTCTTCCTTCTCCTGAAGCCTTTAGCATCCCCAGGGTTGGACTCTGTAACCCTGTAGTTAGTGCATCTGCCAGAGGGACGTGAAGGTAGTTTCTCCTCCAGTGACAAAGAGGGAACTGAAAATAGAGGTATCGCATCGTCTAGCTCTTCTGATACCTGCAGTGAAAGAAAAGGAACGGCCCTACGCGGATCTATAATGCAAGTTCTAACTAGTCTAACACAAAATATTATTTCCCTCCATCCCTTTCATTTGTTAACAATAAATTAACATCTCTTTAAAGTCAAAATGCGTTTTTACTTATCGCCACCTTCGCTATTCCAGTGCACAAGCAGAATACCAGCAGCTAAGGCACGAAGGCGTTGGGAGCTTTCTTAACCCTGGGTACAGTCAGAACTGACGGACTGTCTCCAGTGTATTAAAGCAGATAGCCAAGTGGATAATTGCATACGTTTCTAACAGTCGTTGGACTGTGAAAGTAAAAAAAAGAGAAGGTGGAAGCAGGGAGTGAGATGTGCCACGGTGATTAGCCGGGAGGATTTTTAGACCAGACTTTTTTCTCGAGATTGTACAAGAAAAGGAAATTTTCACCCATGCAATCTGAATATAACAAAGCCCTTATTTCAATTCTTTCATTTACTGTTTTGTCTTTTTTTGTTTGTAATAGATTTGACACCTGCTGTTTTTACTTCATGACTTCCCCTAATATCAACACTTCTCTCAGGATAAAAGTATTATCTTTTTACAATAATACCTTTGGAATTGCTTTCCCAGTTATGGCCCAAGCATTTTTGATCAAAACAGTATAATCTAAGTAATAACCAGGAAGATCTTTCAAAGGCGTTCACGCTTTCGTGTTCCTTTCAGAACACTTTATGCCAGTAAGCCCTGGAATCCCTAGTTTGCATTACAAAATACACACATTTAATCAGGGAGACAAGGGACCTGCAACCTGAAGTAGTCCAGGTTCACATAACACAGTGATTTTGTGGGTCTGCTGCAAACCTTTCTCTCTTGATGTAGCCCTTGCCCACCTCAGGGAGCGCAGTGCATTGACTTCAGTTGACATCAGACCAATATCTGGCTCTGCTCTCTCTCTCTTTCGGTATCCTTTGGTAATTTCTCATTGTGACTATGAGTCACACAGTTGGAAGAACAGTATAGTAAGGTCTCACATAAATCCTATGGTATTTCTGCTGTGTGCTTTCTCACAAGTCGGGATTGTAAGGTTTGAAGCAGCTAATTGGTAATAATTTATGTGTGGTAAAACTTAATGACTCCAACAAGACAGTTCTTGCGCAGGAAGCTCAGCGTTCCTTGTGTTGCTCAGAATATTTTCAAAACTGCTCTTAAAATTACAGGATGTGAGAAAGCCTCACTCCTGATGATACACGTACGCTTTCCTGCGTAATTTTTAAGGCAGTGACTCTGTACGCCCTTCACAAGCAACCCCTCTGACTTGAGCGCTTTAAAGGAGTATTTTAAGAATGGAAAGTAAGAACATTCTGCTGGCTCGTACTCACGGTTGGTTGCTGAGAACCATTCTGCTCTGCTTCACTGTACATATCCTACAACTCAATCTCAAATTCCGTGATAGAGATTTACTTCTGCCACAAACAGAGGCAGGAGAAGGGCACGAGCCTGTCCACGCACTGTTGCAGGAACCCTGCGTGCTGATCACTGAAGGAAAAAGCTGGATAGTGGTCTGCAGAAACGCAGCAGAGAAAGCTGTTTGAATGCCAGCACACATCTATTAGTTCAGTTGGCATTTTTTCAGGCAGTGTGAACAGAGAGGACGGTGCTTGGCCACGTCCACTGGCATTATCTGTGACAATAAATAATAATTATTTTCTGTAATGGGATCAGGGAGCCAATAAGCCACGTTGCCACCTCAGCCTTTTAGCTGTGAGTCACAAAAGGCTTCTTTCTCCTTCCCTGCAACTGGATGGCAGATTGTTTAGGGTGACATTATCTGGGTCCAGATGGTCCCACCTACTGCAAAATCTGTAGCACTTGTTTATTTTGCAATGGTTCTATGCCTTGATCTTTTAACAGCTCTCTGGAGGAGGAGGAGGAGGAAGGGTTGGTAGGCTCAGTATGTCGCTCTTCGGTGCCACCACCGAATGGGGTTCCCTCGTATTTTCTTTCCATTTCAGTTTGCTACTGAGTCGTTTTCCAGAGAAGAGTACTGGAGAGATTAAGATTTTATCTGAAGTAGATTATTATTTAAATTGCTTGCTGATCTGTTTCCCACTAGGGGTGGGAACACAAGGAAACTGTACTTCAGGAGAGCATCTCCTTCGAGTGCAACTCTGCTCTAAAAAGTAAATCTGAAAGTGTTCCTGGCAAGTGAATACTCCCCATTTCTCAGGGGTCCCATGGTAAACCTGTTTAGACTCAAGATCGCAGTTCAGATGGGAAAGGTCCTCTCAGGAGATCTCTGTAAACCTCTGGCTCAGAGCAGGGTCACCTGTGGGTTCCTTGGGACTGTATCCAACCTTCAGCTCTGCTAATGAGGCTTCGAATCTGAGAACCATCTTGTCAGGCTGGGGTTTGGTTTCATTTTTCATTCGGATTGGGCACCCGCAGACTTTTGATATCCATGTTAAGCCTCAGGGACCGGGGCATATTTACAGTAAACTTGGAATGACACCTTCACCTTGAGGCACTCGCGGGGAATGGAGATGACGATGTTGCAAGTGCAATCCTATGGACTATCTCGAAGCCGCACCTGAGCATCCTCAAGCAGCTGAGTAGGTGCTTTAGCAAATATTAGCTCCTTTACTGCATGTCCTCGGAGGCTGTCAAAGTGAGGTCCCCGTTTAGGTAGGAGATGATCACATCTGGAAGTTCACATGGAAGCTTTCCACGAACGTGCCCTGCTTTTAGAATAGAGAAGACAACCCTTTGATGCCGATCACCAAATTAGGTCCTAACTGAAGCTAATTAGGGCTGTCTCTGAAGCCACACTGGCCTCAACAGGTGCATCAAAACTTTGCAGAGGTATTAACTCTGCCGTTGGCGATGTTATGGTTACACCACCACAGATCTGTGCCTCAGAGAGCAATCTGAGTTGGGTCACTCGAGATAAACCCGTGTCTATGATTTTTCACATAAGTTAGCAGGTTGAGGTAAAGCCTAGATGTTATCACAGCCTGAATTGCATCTTCGTGTGAGGACTACGAGGTGCCTGGTGCTTGCAAAGATTGCTCTTTGAATTTGTTAACAGAAACAAACGCCTTTTCTCCTGCCAAAAGTGAGACCACTAATCACTAGATGCTGAGGGTTTTTTTAGGCTAGTGGTTAGGACGCTCTCCTGAGAGCTGGAAGCCATGGGTGAAGCTCCTTGAGGCTTGCAGGGGGCTAATACACATATCCACCACTTTGTTGGCCGCTTCTACCACAGAAGGGCACCGGTAATTCCTCTGGTAGCATTTGAGAGTGGAACTCTGCTGACTTCTGTGTTTTCTGTTGACTTCCAAGTATTGAGACACACTAGGCCTGCTGGGTCAGGCCCTTGAAGAGATAAGCAGATATTCCTGAGCTCTAGGGCGACAGCGGTGTGTAGGCAAGAGTGAGAAGGCTCCCTTCTTACAGTAAGGTGCTCTAATTCAAGCTTGGTCCAGATCTTATGTTTAGAGAACTAGTAAGGAACAGGACAACTCGGGTCGTGTTGGTTAATATGACAGTAATGAGCCAGCTAGCCCATATCCAGAATTGTGACCCTTCTACCTGGTTCCTCCCACTTAGCAAGCCTCCCTATATCCCCAAATCCTATAATCTTTAACCCTTTGCTGCGAGAAGCCAAGCACAGGAAGAACCCAAGGCCATTCGTTCAGCGGCTCTAAGGCCGTTGTGTGAGAAGTGTTCAATTATTTATTGCGAAGGCAAGTCGTTTCCAAGCTTTTTGTTTGCCTTTTTGCCTTTCCGTAGGGTGAGCACCTCCTGCCTCCCCTGCCTGCTGTGCTCTCACAAGAGAGAATATTTGTGGTTTGAAGGTGTGATTAAAGCAGGAAAGACGTTGTTTCTGCTGTCTCCCTTCACATATCATCCCACACCGCCACGGGAGCTGCAGGATATTGGAGACAGAGGGTAAAAGGGGTAAAAATTATCCTTTTCCATATTTGTTCAGTATTTAGAACGAAACCTTGGAATCAATATTTCTTCCCTTCTAGCTTTTGTGCTGCAAGTAAAATATGGGCACTGTGTAAAGAATGCCCACAATAAGCTGAAGCTACAGTAATTTTACTCTTTGAGGGCAAGCTGATTACGTAAAAGTGTGGTAACAAAAGCTGATCTGCTCTCTTTCTCTCCTAAATTTTCCTAAACGTGAGCTTCAAGCATCTGTTCTGCTTCACAGGGGAACTCTCCTCGCAGTTCCAGAGCGACGTTGAGATTCTTGGCAGTCTTACACAGCCTCCTAACCATGTAGATCTATAAGGCAGCCGTGATTGAGGTGGCACAAAAAACATCTGCTGCACGCCGAGTTCTTGCTTTTGCCAAAACTGACTCAATAATTTATTAAAGGCTTTTAAAAAAAAAATAAAATCAAATTACCAGTGGTCGCAAGGAGCAAATAGCAACTGCAGAGTGATCATCACCCAGCCTTTCTGAGTGTCCATAAAAAATCCATTCCCTGGTAGAATTAGTGAGGATTTCATATGCTAAATGAGGCATAAATTTCTGCTCCCTGCCTCTTGAAGGAGTAGCCAGCACATATCCAGGGCTGTGTAGTATCACAAACCACTCTTACACCCATTGTTACGTGCTCTGTCCAAACGCACTCTGATAACATTTACATTTGCATTCTCCATGGATAAAAAAAAAAGACAAGTCTGTAACACAGAATTTTTACTAAAGGCTAGCTGAATGATGTTAAATCCGAAGGAAAGTGGGTTTTTTTCTGGAAAAAAAAAAAAGGAAGGGTTAACTAAACTATACAACCTACAACAGATGCCATGAAAAACTTTCCGTGTGGTCTGGCCATCGTTATTTTATTTGTACCTTCAGCATAACCTTCTTTTAAAGATAAATATGTGTGCTTAGTTTTAAGAAGTTTTTCAAAGGACACTTGATAATGTCTGAGTCTCACAGACTAGGAGGCAATAGCTACCAGTTGCTGAAGGGGTTTTCCCAGCAAGAAGGTAAGGAAAAGCAGACCATAATCAATCTCTGAGTTGGGATTTCCTCAGGAAAAAATAGCAAAAAGAAGAATATGCCTGTTTCCCCATGCTATTTGCAAGATTCTCTGTAAACCACAAATGGATGAAGCATCCGTGATGTGTTGCCATCAGCTGAAATATTTTAGATAGCCCATTTGTGCTTTTTTTTCCCCAAATTTACAGAAAATAACCCTTCTTGCTGTCGATGATGCTCTCGCATCGGCCGTGTGTGCTCTGGCGTCGTCACAGCTCTTTTGGTGGAATAACCATAGAGATGAGCAAAGAGATGGAAAGATTTTGAGTATTTTATGGGTGTGTCAGAACCAGTTGCTTTTATATAAATGGGCTCAACACTTACGTAACTCTCACAAGATAACTGTTTAGATAAAAGATAAAGTTTAGCTGCCTGCATACTACGAACGCAAATTGTTTCTGTTACCTTATTCAGTCACTAAATGTCTCAGCTTTACCAAATTCTTAGTGGTAAGGAACACACAAAAAAATGTGAGTTTTTTTCCTCCTCCCCTTCCCTGTTAAGTATTCTTAGTCCCCAATACCATGGTGCCCTGGGGTTAAAATTTGCTGTAATGAAACATGATATCAGACAAGCTAATGTAAAATCACAGATAATACCTGGACAGCTGATCAATACTCTTTTAAATAGTTATAGGAAAGAATTGCTAAGTAGTTCCTATTACTGCCTTGCTGCTATCTGCATTAATGGTAAGCAATCTAAAGTGGGTTTGAGTTTCTATTATTAATCTATCAAGATACTTACAATCTTGGCTTCATCAGTTAGCACTTATTTCACCATCATTAAGATCTTCTCGTTCTGCAGGTGGAGAGGAAATTATTATTATTATTTACCTCACTCTCTTTTCCAGTTCAAATTACATGATTAGGACAGGCTTTACGTTTCTACTTCTTAAAAATCAGAGTATTTTGAAGTTTGTCTCCGTTTGCCAGCTTCCTCTCCTTTAATGGGAAATGCACACTCCTGCACGCATGTGTACCAGCAAAGCTTTCACATAAACGATTATTAGGCTGGCATTTTACTGAGACCTGCTTCCTCACCATTTTGACTTCTCAGAAAGTACCCCACCTCCTGCACAAAATGCTTATTTAATAAAATATACGTTTTTACAACAAGGTAACACCTTGGGTCTAAATTATATATATATATATGTAATACTTGTATTTATATATATGTATATATGAATTATGTATATATTTATAAACTGTATATATATTTACATATATATATTTATATATATCTATATAAAGATTATTTTTGTTTAGGA